>NC_142039.1:29675727-29975727 GCF_982192425.1 Myodes glareolus
TTTAGGCCAGTCCCTTTAATCTCACACTACCTTCTCAACCATTCTACACGAATGAATCTTAGTTGAGGACTCAGCAAATCAGAGCTAAAACCCAGGTGAGAGCTGGCATGGCTCTCGAGAGCACATCTCAGACAACGAAAGAAGCCCACAATAAAACTGGATGAAAATTATCTAAAGCACAATGAAGAATAATGCTAACTGACATTGTTGATGATATAAAAAGTCTATTTAAAATGTATTTAAACTTTTAGATTAAATTACAATTAAAATAAGCAGGCGAATGGAGACATCCTCATTACCCAAATAATTATTAGACTTCCCATTTAAACAGAACATATTTTTACTCCCACTGATTTTACTCTGGGGTCATTTCATGGTTACATTAAACACTATAAAGTATTGACTGCATCTTTACATTTTCTTCTAATTACTTACAAACACTGGAAGTTTATAAAAGATTCAGCAGATGAGCCTTAGGTAGAGGTAGATGATGGTATGTATAAATCAAAATAGAATATTTCTGATCATTTTCCAGTTAGCTCAGGCCATTGTTTCTGAATATATATTGATAGTACTTCAACAAAAGTACCAAGTGTTGTTAGCCTAACATTTAGCTTAATAGTTAGGATTTAACTTGCAATTCTATTCCTTTTATTATCACATCTGTTACTAATTAAATGAATTTGGCAAAAGTCAGGATGGTTGTGATAGATCCATCATGATGGCTACTTGTCAGCTGTTCCTCCTAAGCACGTAGTCTTCCCCCTTGAAAGGGGCTGGTCTTGTGCTTTGACTTGACAAACAGAATGCCAGGATCTCAGCATCTGTCCTGCTGAGGGAACTCTGTATTCTGAATTGGAAAATCTCATAGGAAACCTAGCTATCCTGCTGATCTTGCTACGTTTTAGAGGATGCGTGCACCTGAAAAGGGACCCATTGCCTCTCTTGTAAACATAGAAGACAATGAAGTACTGGGTCTCAACCAAACCCATAGATGACTGTAGTCACTATGCCATCACAAGTCTGACCAACTGAAGACCTATACAAATGCGACCCGTCCACACTGGGAGTCTATAGATGGTTATTGCTTTAGGTCACTAAATGTTAGTACATCTTGGAATATAGTTAAAAGTAATGGGAACGCTAGTTCTTCAGTTAGCTATACATTCAGTGAGAAAATAGTTTCCAATACAAATTCTAGTATTTTATTTTCAGTGTAAGATATTCGCTTGTATGAAATCTATCTGAAATTTCATGAACAGAGAAGAAGAAAATGTGTATATATCCTAAAGGTTAGGCAGGAACAGCAGCGTTCAGCCTGAAGCAGCCTGAGGGAGTTTTTTATCACCCTAGAAAGTGGCTGGAGAGGATGGTGATGGAAGGGGAGACATGGCTGTGAGCTGTGCAGAAGTAAGGGCTGCTCTGATGCACGGCTGGGACTGCTTCTGGCTGCTGCTGAGAGGCTTAGGTGGATAGACATACACGTGGGTGATGAGAAGATGGAACTCGGTTCGTTTTTCTAATGCAAAGTCTTATTATATTAACTAGCCCACTCCACCGTTCATAAATTCTGCCCTTGGGAAGCTAAATCGAGTCTGTGACTATGATCTCAGATGAATACAAGACATGTATGCTTGTATAAGAAGAACAAATAGAGAGGTGTGGGTGGGAGTGGAAAGGAGAGAAAGCACATTTACACAGAGTGAGGTCACTTATTGCAAAAAAATGTATCAGTTGACTGAATTCAACTGGTCTCAGTGATGAACTTCCTTTTCTTTATTTGTTCAAAGTCACATATGTACTCTCAAAGTACATAGGATGGGGTTCCCACACACTACTCTCAAACCTGATCTTGGCATTCCAGAAAAAAAGAAGACTTCTCCGATCTTCCACTTTTATCCACAGAGCAAGTCAGTAAAGCTAAAGAAAAAATGTATGGCATTTTCCTGAAGGAGATAAGAAGACTGTCATCTGGGAAGTGTCCATTCTGGTTGCAGCAGAAAGGCATGCCCTTGTCTCTAGGGACTGAGAGAGCAGAGATGAAGATGATGAAGACGGTATTGCTGTATGCTCAGCTGCCCATCACAGTTAGACACTACTTCCTGGCACCGAGTCACACTTTTCTTAGCTGCCTTCACCAATCCTGAGCATGCCAGGCTACATAGCACTTATACCAGGCACTTGTTGTAGAGCTGGGCAGTAAGTATTGCCCAGCATGTGTAAAACTCTGCTTCACAATCTCCAGCACCATAAAAATAAAATAAAACGAATGCTTAAAAAATAAAAAAGAACTCACACTGAATAGTTGTGTATGCTTTCTTCTTATTAATGTCTCTTGTTATGGGGACCTTAGCTATGAACCTGACTTTGGCAGAGGAAAAGAATTCTTTCCCCGCCCCTCTCACAGAACACGAAGAGCTGAGAAGAAAAACATATGAACATATCAGGGTAAAAAAAGTTATGGAATGATAAGATTAAGCCAGAGAAATATTTTTTTAAAGAGAATAATAATTTGTTTAACTAAATTTAACTTCCACCTTCACCTCGGAGATATTTATGAAAATGTCCTCAATGTCAATGTTCACAGCGGCTGTGGTACTGCAGAAAAAACTCAAACATCTGGCCAAACGCCAAAGCTCCTGGCTTTGGAAATTGGTAAACAAGAGGAAGGAAAAGAAAAAAAGAAATATTTTCCCTCTAAATAGGAGGTAAAACACTTGATGGTTTTATTTTTGAGGTGATTTCCAGTTGTCGTGCTGAAAAGACAATAGTTTTCTTAACTTTAGTTTTAACCACTAAAGATTCTTGGACTAGAAAGCATCCTATTGTATTATGTCATTCCAGCTCTGACAGGAAGTAGGTGCATGACTGAAAATGGCTTAGTAGGAGATCCTGAAAGTCTTCTCTGTACGTGGGGGTGTCTGTCTCCTTCTCCACAGTAGTTTATCCCTTGGATTAGGCCCATCTTCATTGTCCTTGTACTTCAACACCAGCATACCGATTCTATTAGCATCCAGAGAAGAAGTAGAAGGCTATTGAGTCCCAGGGACCATCTATTTGTGCTTCTGCAGTGCTGGGTTATGGGTGCATTCTACCAAGTCTGGCTTGCGCGTCTGTGCCGGGAACCTAAACTCTGGTTCTCATGTTTACATAGGCAAGCATTTTACCTGCCAAGCCTTCTTCTCTCAACCCTGCTTAAAGCAATATCTTCTGACCATCTTTTCACTCCTCCCCTCAAGTGACTGGGCTGTGCCCTATTTCTCCAGCAGAATTTATAAGCTAGAAGAAAACCAAATGTTTCCAATGAGTGATTTTCAGCAATTCGGACATATATAAGACACTGAGGTCTTCAAAAACAATACAAACTTTGTCTTATTGTTGAGTTGGATGTTTCTTCGAGTGGGTGGGGAACCCAGTGTTCACTGTAATCAATAGCATTATGATTATCTGTGCACACACGATGTGTGATGCATGAAAATCAAGGGGCTGTAGTGTGTCCTGCAGAAGCTTTAATGGCTATGTCCGGCTATGGCTGAGGATTGCTCCTGTTGGCTTGGATTGCTTCTGTTTAGGAACAGAAAAGCATTTTGCTCCCCGCCACCACCACGGAGCCAAAGGGCACTACAAGTACTTGAACTCCTATTAATAGCCCCTGCAAGCACAGCAGCCGCCTGCATGTGCCTGTGTCCAAGTGCTTCTGAAATGACAGGGAGCTTTCAAACAGAACCGGGCTGTGCATTTTTCCAATGCCAACCTTGCTGGCGTTGCTCTGCCCTGTCAAATGCATAATATTGAAAAGCCCAACTGGGCACCTAGTTGCTAGAATGTTCTTGGCTGTTCGCCACCAATCACATCCCAAGATAGAATTTGCTCAGAGAAGCAGGACTATTCTTAGGTGCTTCCTGCGGTGAACATTAACCAAAAGATTGAAATCTCTGGAAACAGGTAAGGACTGGGTAGTGGGAAAGGGTGTGTAAATTCCTTAGAAAACTCCCAAAACAAAAAAGCTATTACCCATACAGTGCTTTAGAAGTGACCAAGGCTGCCAAACTTTCCACGGGAGTTGTTATTTCTAGGACAAGGCATGAAGAGATGTTTCACACCCTTTAAGAGCCTCTCAACTTCCTGAATGATGCTTGCAATTTACACACTGATTCTCTCTCTGTCTCTCCGTGTGTGTGTGCGCACATGCATGAGTGCTTATATGTATTGATGTGTATATTTGTGCGTGTGTATTTATGTGATCTATGCATGTTTGCATGCCTGTACGGAAGCCAGAAGCTGATTCTGGGTTTCTCCTCTATTATTCTCCACTTCATACTTTAGAGATGGCTTCTCTCACTCAACCTGGAGTTCCTTGATTTTGCCTGCTTAGCTGGCCAGTGGATCACAGGGATCCTCCTGTGGCCACCTCTTAAATGCAGGGATCACTGGCATGCTTGTCATTCCTGGCTTTTTACCTGAATGCTAGCGATCCAAACTTAGGTCCCAGAACTTAGAAGTCAGGAACTTCCCCTACTGAGCCATTTCCACTGTTTCTAGGCAAAGCTTTTCTAAATGTTGAAAGTATACAACACAAACGTTCCAAGGTAGCAAAAAAAAAAAAAAAAAAAAAAAAAAAAAGCCAGAATCACCAATAATAGTTTGTGATCTCAGATTCCAAAAACTGGAAAAAGAAAGTAGGGGATCTGCCCTGGCCAGGGTTTTTCTTTTCTCATTACATTCCTTTTAAACAATATCTATTTGGTAGGTTTTTAAATATAGCAATCTGGTAACAGTTAGCGCATCTCCAAATTCCTGCTCACACACTGTCACAGACCCTCAGACCTCAGAGCTTCAACCTGCAATGCATTCACGGATACAGGCAGCATAAATCAGACATGATGAGGAACAGGAAGCTGATCTAGGTCGTTTGTCAAAGGAAGGTAGATCTGGGAGATGGTGGGGGATGAAGTCATCAAAACACATTGTACGAGATTCTCCAATAATTGATAATAATAAAAAATCCCAGAAATAAAAATTTTAAGCCGACGCTGAATCATAGTTAATTACAGGTGTGTACTTTCTTCCTTAAGACATTTATAGCAATCGTCTTAACAGGAAGATTTCCCTGACTGATCTCAGATATAAGGTCCCTTACATACTCAGATTCTCTGAGGATAGTTCATTTTTTTGGGACAGACCATACTTCGACCAAGACTGCTTACTTATGCATGCTCTTGGCCTGCGCCTGCTCCAATTCCTCCTCTTTATAAACCAAAACTTCCCACCAGTTCTTCGAAGATGGTCTTAGAGTCACTTGATCCCTTTACGTGTTCCTTTTCTCGTGTGACCACACTGAGCAAACCTCTCTCTACTTTTCAAGGATGATGGAGCCTATCCCAAGCCTGCAACTTCTGTGAAGAGAGCCTTTAACATAAATAAAGCAAACAGGAGAGCATAATCTATACTAGTTGTTATTATTTTTATGTGTGTGTGTATATTTGTGTATGTATATATGTATGTATGTGTGTATGTACGCATGCATACTCCTGTGTCTACAGGTACATATGTGTATGAAGACCAGAGGACAACATAGTCTGTCATCTTCATGAACATCATCTACCTTCATTGAGACAGGGTTTCTCATTGGCCGGCAGTTCACCAGTTACCTAGGTTGGCAGGTAAGTGAGCCCCAGGGATCCTCCTGTCTCTGCCTCTCAAGGGCTGGGCTTAGGAACACTCGCCACTACACTTAGCATTTTCAATTGGGTTCTGAGTGATGAAACTTGGCTTCTCATTTTTACAAGGCAAGAGCTTTACCAACTGATCTGTTTTCCTAGCTCCCCCCCTTTCTACTGCCTAGTGAAAAGATGAGTAAAATTAGTATTGCTTTAATTTCCTTACCTGCTTGGCTCAAGTTCTACAGGAAGAGTAAGGAAGTTGGAAATCAGGTTGGGATTTTCATAGGGGCTATAGAAGATCTTCTTGGTTATGAAACCCATGACCAGGGAATGCGGACACATATCCATGCATCCATGAAGTCTTTCTGTGTGGTTTTTAGCTCACGGTTATTTCAGCATAGCTGCTTTTGTGTTGTGTTTGTGGTATGGTGAACTGTATGATAATCTGTCAACATTTTTCTGAAGGGTATTTGTATGTTTTTAAGGCCCTAAGCAGAGAAATAGTCACTGAATCCAAACTACAAATTTCACGAGTCAATTCTCTCTCTCTCTCTCTCTCTCTCTCTCTCTCTCTCTCTCTCTCACACACACACACACACACACACACACACACACACACACACATAGGTGTGCACCCTTGCATGCACAAGCAGAGACATGGGTGTGGCTACAAACCTAACTATTCCTAAAACTGGGGCAGGAGGATCACAAGTTAATTACAGGCCTGTCTGGTCTCCAGAATCAGCTAAGGCCAATCTCAGTAGTTTAGTGAGATCCCAGAACAAACCAAAAACTAAGAGGAGAGCTAGGAATGTGTCTCAGATCCAGTGCTAGCTTAGCTTTTGCAAGGCCCTGAGCTCTACTCTCTAGCACTAAAGAAAAGTGATAGTAATTTATACTTCTAGATAAAACACTCCATAGTTTTAAACTTTATTATTTTTATTCCTCGCTTTTATTGATTCAAGTGTAAGGAATATACATCTACGAAAGAAAAGTGTGACAGTTTTCCTATTGCTGCGGTAAAGCATCACGACCAAGGCAACTTCTAGAAGGGTGGGTTTATCTCAGACTTATGGGTCTGGAGGGATTAGTCTGTCCCCATCATGCAGAGAAGTGTGACCGGGGCATGCGAGACGACAGGAACAGCTGGAACGTCTCATCTCACACCGCAAGCAGGAAACACAGAGGCTGAACTTGAAACCCCAAAGTCTGCTCCGATGACATACTTCCTCCGGCAAAGCCACACACTTTCTAAACCTCTCAGCAGCCAATGACGGGGGAACAGAACATGCAAATGGGGGACTGTAGGGACAGCTCACTCAAACTACCCTCACAGCAGTCTGCATTGATGAAAACATTAGATTTATTGGATGATTTTAACACTGGTTTCTGACTTAATAAAACATTTTTATTTACATGCATGTGTGTGGGTCTACATGCATATACATACAGATGTCCAGTGCCCATGGGGACCCTAAGGAGTGTCAGATACCCTGGAGCTGGAGTTACAGGTGGTTTTGAGCCACCCAATGTGGGTGCCAAGAATCAACTCTGAGTCCTCTGCAATGACAGTATGCACCCTAATCACTGAGCCATCTCTCCAGTTATGGCTTCTGATATTTTAAAATAATAATAAATGCATGGGAAACACCTGCCTCTTATTTGTAGCTTTGCAGCTACAGAAGACACCTGTAGCTGAGTCAGCAAGTCTCAGGGGTGAGCTCTGGGCAGGAAACAGATGCAGGTCATGGGCCCTGAGCACCACAGAGAAAGATGGAAACGGGTGGGCCATAGAACATGGGCTACTAAAACATCTGATTTGCTGTTCGAAGGAAAGGCCAAGCAGGGCACAGAGCTGTGCTGTGGTCACAACAATCTCTGCCATGGTGAGGCAGGATGATAAGCTCACGTGGAGCTTTCGTGTTGTAAAGGTCTCTGTTCTCTCTGTAGGCCTATACCTGGATCACTTTCTCCCTCTGTTCTAGCATGACCAGCCTGTCATCATGAATGGCAATATGAATGTCCAGTGAGCATGTTGTCTGGAATAGGAAGAAGTTTAAAAAGATCAGATGATGAAGGCTTTCTGACATAAGACCACGTGGGGATCTATTAAACGGATCCCATCATCTGGTTTCACGAATTATGATGCTACGCCAGACTTGTTTTGTGGACATTTCTCTTCATCTTGGTTCATTCTGAAGCCAGTTTGTATACCTCACCATGTGTCTGCAGACCCATCAGTAATTTTCACTGAAAGGCACTTCAGGAGATATAAAACCACTGTACCAGCATCACAGAAATTCTCTATTGCTTGCTTAATAACATTACTTTGATTTTACTATAGATGCAACTTAATGTTCTTTTCAAAGCAGCATCAGAGTAGGTCTTAAATTTGAAAATTCTTTTTTTTTTCATTTTAACATCATTAAAGATCTTGACTTATGTATCACACAAGTTTCTTATTGGCGTTTCTGCCAATGGTTTTGACAATGATTAATGATAATTGTCAGATTCATTAATTCAATTAAGGGTTAAAAGCTGATGACATTCTGAGTTGGAGAGGTGGCTAAGGGGTTAAAAGTGATTGCTGCTCTTCCAGAAGACCAGGGTTTGGTTCTAAGCACCCTTGTTGGGCAACTTACAATTACCTGCAATTCCAGCTCCCAGGCATCTGATACCCTATACCTTATTTTGGCATAAACACACACACACACACACACACACACACACACACACACACACACACACACGTGATATTCTGAGTTTAACATTTCTGACCCATTAATAGGCTTCTAAATGATGACAACTTTCACCAGTTATTTGTGGAGCCCTAGGTATACTTTGCTAAGGAAAGTATCTTTCTCTATTTGCCAGATTTTAGATTTACACCACCAGCATTCTGTAAAAGTTACGAATTTTCTTGCACTATCATAAACCCGTGGATACTTCAACACATCTTATGTGTTCTTATTAGCTGTGAATATTCATTTTGATTTCCAGAATGCCTATTGTGAGCTCCACTGGTATGCTTGCCTTGCAAGCATGAAGGTTTGACTTCAACTCTCAAGAACCCAAGAGAAAAATTTGCTTGGAGTAATATTGTAAACTTGACTCCAGACCCAAGCACATGCTGTTAGGTAGTGTCTTCTCTACATGATGGAATGTTGCACCCATAAAATTTCAACAATATGACCTCCTAAACAAGACCTACACAATGACAACACTGGTGGACACGTCTAAGGGGAGGGGGTAAATATCACAGGGCCACACCCCTAGATGAAGAGTTCCAGGAAATCAATTGCTGTACAGAAAAGGAGAATCAGTCTTCCCCAAGGACAAGCTTCTGGGTAAATTATCCAAGCCCAAGTGCTTAGCCTTAAACACATATAAATATGAGCAATGTGAAAGAGTCTCAGGATGTGTGCCTGTGTGTCTCTGTGTCTCTCTCTGTGTGAAAAATAATTAAAGAAAAGGCCATGAATTTGAGAGAAATTTAGAAGGACATGAGAAGAACCCAGACCCAGAAAGACAAACATGGTATGGACTCACTCATAAGTGGATATTAGACATAAAGCAATGGATAACCAGCCTATAGCACATGATCCCAGAGAAGCTAGGTATCAAGGAGAATCGTAAGAGAAACATAAATGGATCCATGTGGGAAGGGGAAACAGACAAGATATCCTGAGAAAATTGGGAGCATGGGGATAGGGGGAGAAGGGAGGGGATGATCAAGATGGAGAAAGGACAGAGAGGGAGAGCAAGGAAAGAGATATCTTGATTGAGGGAGCCATTATGGGGCTAGCAAGAAACCTGGAACTAGGGATTTCCCAGGAATCTACAAGGATGATGACTCCAGTTAAGACCCTTAGCAATAGCAGAGGGGATACCTAAATACTGGCCTTCCCCTGTAATCAGATTGATGAATACCTTAGTTGCTATCATAGACCCTTCATTCAGCAACTGATGGAAGCAGATGCACAAATTCACAGCAAAGCACTGGGCTGAGTTCCCAAAGACCAGTTGAAGAGAGGGAGGAACGATAATATGAGCAAAGGGGTTAAGAACAAGATGGGAATGCCCACTGAAATAGCCTACCTGAGCTAATGGGAGCTCATTGACTCTGGATTGACAGCGGGGGAATGAGCACAGGACCAAACTAGACCCTCTGATTGTAGGTGACAACTGTTTGGCTGGGGCGGTTTGTGTGACCACTGCCAATGGAACCAGGATTTATCCCTACTGTTTGAACTGTCTTTTTGGAGCCCATTCTCGTTGGAGGGATACCTTACTCAGCCTAGATACAGTAGGGAGGGCTTTAGTCCTGCTCTAAAGTGATGTATTAGACTGTGTTAACTCCTCATGGGAAGAGTTACTCTCTCTGAGGAGTGGATGGGAGATGGGATACGAGGAAAGGTGGAGGGAGCAGGAGGAAGAGAGGGAGTGGGAGCTAGGATTGGTATGTAAAATGAGAAAAGATTGTTTTTTAAAAAAATTAATTTAAAATAAAAATGAAGGGGTAAACATGATGCTGATACAGGACTCATGCGTGGCATTCTAAAAAAAAATTAAAAAAGCAGAAAATAATTTAGATACAGAACGGCTAGAATCAACTTTCCCACATTATACTACAAAGCATAAGAGAGGGTATATTTTATACCAAATGAAATGAAGTATAGTTTGTAAAGGATCTACAGAAATCGATGCTTCGTAAATATTGATCTACTGTCTTCCATCTCCTTCCTCTGTAAACGGAGCCATAGTAAACTAATATTTGAGCTTATTTCAACTCACTCTTCTGTGTAATTCTCTTCTTTCAATCTTATTATGAAATCATTTTCTCTAAAATGAATATAAATGTTCTGTGATAAAATTGTAGTTATTTTTAAACATGTAAATACAGGGTCTAGTAGCAAAATAAACATTTATTACCAGTTTTGGGGCTGGGGTTGGTAAAATGTTTGCTTTGTAAGCACAGGGACCTGAGCTGAATCCCTGGGACTCTTGCAAAGTGTTTGTAAGCCCAGGCACTGGGGAGGGGCAGTGGCAGGTGGATGTTGGGCCTCACTAGCCAGGCGGCCTGGCCTGCTCACCTGCTCAGTGAACTCCAGGATAGTGGGAGGAGGCTCCATCTTAAGATAGAGGCAGATGGTGCCTGAGAGAATGGCCCACTAGGCTCTCCTCTGACTCCCACATGCACATGTGCACATGTACATACACAAACATATAAATATACACAATAGTTTCCTATATGACTCCAAATTAAAAATGAACAATAATGATCACTGGCAACTCTTACTTCAGGCTTACTGTAAGTCAGACATGTGTCTACAGAGTCATGCACTCATGGTTACTGCCAACCGTTTGCCCTAGTTCCTTACTCTGGGAGGTCTTTGTTTTGGAACGTCTCTGCACCTCTCCTGCCCTGGGAGCCTCTTCCTACTGCACATAGTCTGGGCAGCTGTCTCTATGCAATGGCCAGACCCTGTCTCCACTTTGGTTCAAGGCATAGCTCGTGGCCTGTTTGGGCAACGGGCCACTTGGGGCAATAGAAGGATTAAATGGCCAAGAAACAAGAGGAGAAAGGATAAGATTCCATCTCCGTGGAATGCAATGACATTTAGGTAATGGTAATATCTGCTGGGCAAGTACCAAGTTTAAGAATGTTGACGATGCTGAAATGACATCTGATCCTCTACTAAGACAAAATTGACCTAATTAAATAAATAAAAATTAAAAATATAATCATATAATATATGCTTACTTTCATGTTATGTCTGCCCCAGCCCCTCATGTATATGTACGTGTGTGCTTACATGTGTGCAGGTGTGCATGCGTGTGGAGACTTGATGATAATGTCACCTGTCAGTCCTCAGTCCCTGTCCAACTTGCTTTTTGATATGAGGTCTTCAATTGGTCTAAAGCTCCAGGAGTAGACTAGGCTACTCCACCAGTGAGCCCTGCAGATCTGCACATGTCAGCTTCCCCAGTACTGGGACTAGAAATTTATGCCACAGGGCCTGGTTTTTAGGTGGGTTTTGGGGGATTGAGCTCAGGTCCCCATGCTTTTTGAGGCACGTGTTTTGTTGACTGTGCTGTTACCCACACATGCCATAAGTTTTAAAAAGTTCATGTGAGTCTTTGAGCTTCATTAGCAAGTAGGTGTGAGGCACGCCAGGTGCTAACCTATGGAGCAAAGCCTTCTGTTCTCTGTACAATATACTTGCCACCAGAGAGTTTTCTAGATTCAGAGGTTCCTCTGACTTGCAACTAAAATCTAAAGGTTTGTTAAATAATTGTGTTTGAATCTAATTATTTACATCTATCGTTATAGTTTAGAACTCATGAGGCAGTTTTATAAATATTTTAAAATATAACATGTCCTTACCATTCACATTCTGGAGGTGGCCAAACAGGATTTTTCAGTTTGGGGTCAGCCTGGGCTACCTAGGGGAACCTTATCTGAAAAAGAGATATCACAAGCACACACGTCTAATTGATGGTTAATTTTCCAGTTGGGGTTCATTGTTTCTCTGCCAGGCCATCGAGGCCAGGAGTAAGAATTTCTAAGTGCTTCTGTTGCAACAATCTTAATGGCTATTTATAGACCATAAATGGTTGGCAAAAGACACATTTGAATCTAAACCAAAATTAAAATGTTTTAAATTATCTAAATGCTGCCAGATATTTAAAAAGAGAAGATTTGTACCAGAAACTGTTCACAGTTTGAGGCGACTTTCCCACTTCTCTCGCTTCCGTTCTCCCAGCCCTTGCTTTCACTCTCTGGTAGCAATATTGGAGCATACAGATTACTGCTGTCCTCAGAAGGCTGTGAAAACCCCATAGAAACAGTCCCTGTATCTGAACAGACGAGCCCACTGGAAACTGAGGACTGGGGTAGCATAACGCCCAGAGTGACTTGCAATGGAGGCCTCCTCCCCTCATTCATTTCTTTGATGCCACTATCTGTTCCCTTGCTTCCGGAGGATACCACCTGTTAGGATCCTCTAAGCTGACACCGTCCACCACTGACGTCTACATCTCTGCTTTCAGCTTCTAACATTTTTCTTAACAGATGTTCATTCTGTGTGCATGTGAGGACTCCTGCCACACTGTAGGGATGGAGGAAGTCCTTAGAGAATGTGTATTGCTGTCAAGGCGTGGCCTTGCCAAGCACCCCATAGGCCCAGCCTCAGAGAACTGGAAAAGCCTTCCTTGGGGACCAAGTGCAAGTGTTGATGGTGTGTTTAGAAAATGTCCACGATAGCTCTTCCCTGCTTGATATTTATGGTCTGAAGATTGCTCCTCTACAGAGACTGCTCCCATGGAGCTTAGCTAAATCTTCCTCTTTGGTCCAGTTGTGAACCAGAAGCCCTGTCTCCTTGCTAATCTACATGTAATAACTCCATCTCTGACTCTGGCTGTATGAGATGGTACTGTGTTATTAGTTTATCCGAATGGACTTTTCCTCTACAAGAATACCCGCCTTTTTCTCATCTGTTGACATGTACTTGAAAACTAAGGTGAAGAGCTATCTATATTTATGCCATGTGTTGAGTGCCTGCATGTATGAATGTGTACCATATGCATGCAATGCCCATGGAAGCCAGAAAAGGGCATTGGATCCCCTGGAAATGGAGTTACAGGCAGTTGCCGGTGCCCTTTGGGTGCTGGGAACCAAACCTAGATCCTCTGGAAGAGCATCCAGGGCCTGTAACTGAGTTGTCTCTCTAGCCCCTTCTATTAATTTTTTTTAAGGAATTTGCTTGTGCTCCAGTTTGATTTTGAACACACCAACGCATACCTCCTCCACATCTTCTCTGTAGTAAGCCTGACTAAACCCTTCCAGGGGCCGTTGTGTTCTTTGAATATTTCTGCATTCAAGCACTGAACTGTCATTCAGCTAATGAAGATGAATTCTCATACACTGAAACCCAGTTGGCTCACTTCATAGTTACTGCCTGATCCTGAGCATTTTTATCTTTTAGTCACGATCTTTATTTACTATACTTTCCTGGTCATGTTTTTAACAGTTGGTAACTCATCCATTGTTCTAGAATGTTTTGAATTCCCTTGCCCTGGATTCCTAGCTGGATAGGGCATGGTTACGAAGTACTCAATCTTCCTCTGCAACTTTGATCAACACAAATTGGATTTGATGTTGTTTTGTGCTTTTTATTTGTTAGATTCTTGCTTTTTTTTTTTTAAGAGAGAGAAAGAAGATGAAATTGGATGAGCAGGGAGATGGGAGTAAGGAGAAGATCTGGGAGAAATTGTGAGAGGAAAAAATAAGATCAACATATATTGTATAAAATTATCAAAAATTAAAGCATTTAAAAATGGAAGAGAGAGTGGTCTGCCCTCAGTTTTCCATGATCACACGGGTCTCTGGGCTATGACCGAAATTCTCTAGAATGAGAACTTTACAACTGCACCCCGTCTACCAGTCAGGCTTGCGTGCACATTGTCCTGTTCTCAGTCTCTCCTCCATGTTCTAGCAGGCATGGCTGCTGTACAAACCAATCTTATAGATCCCAGAGCACAACATGGTATTTGTCACTAGTTTCTCTGAATAGACTGTCCCCTCTACAAGACTGTCCATTCTCCTTATGAGCTGATATGGACTTGAAGATTAAGATATACTTCAGCCTCTGATCTAGTGATAGTCTTTTTTTTTTTTTGAGACAGGGTCTCATGTAGTCCAGGGTAGCCTAGAACTTGCTATGTAGCCTAGGGTGACCTTGAACTTCTGATCCTCTTGATTCTTTTTTTCTGAGATCAAAGGCATACACTACCACATCTGGTTTATGTGATACTAGGGACTGAATCCAGGACTTTGAGTATACTAGACAGACTCTCTGTCTATGGAGGGATATGCTAGCTCCTTACTTCTGCTTCCTCAAGGTCTTTTTACTGGTCTTTATGATAGTATCACATGAATGCCGTGGCTACCTTGTTCTTTCTACTTACTCCGGAACTACAGTCCTCAGCTCAAACACCAAGTCTACAAATTTTTGGCCTGGAGTCTTTTTTACACATCTATAATTATGTGATATGAAAAGAACTTTAGGTAATGTCAATTATTTTTCATATTAGAATTATGTTTTTTATCATATATCAGTATGGCGATGTGACCATCTGACCATAAGTAAGTATCTACCCTATTAAGACTGAGAATTTAAAACTTAGTTTTAAATGAAGAAGTCAATTACACGCTAGCAAATAAGTAAATAAATGAATGAATACATAAAGCATTTTGGTTGAAAGGTGACTGTGGTGACAAGTGGTATTCTGTGAGAAAGGTATCCTGTAGTTGGTTTATTTTGAATCTTGTTGTAAAACGTAAAACTGTAAAAATAAGCACTGTTGTAAAAATGTAAAGTGTTACATTTTTGCAAATTGCATTACTATCTGGTTTAATAGAAGACACTGACAATCTTAAGGCTGCTATTGAACTGACTCTGTTATATGGTGTATAAGATCTGTGAGAAACACTGGATTTCACACAGGCTGTAGTGCAACACTAGATTGTGTCTATATATGGTAGCTGGAAGGATAGGAACAAGCTATAGTCACTCCAGATAACTGTGAGTATTTTATTTTGAAAATATACCCAAAGTTGATAGACACACTTTGTCAAATATGAGAGTCAACGTGGACTCTTAAACCACATCCACAAAGTTACACTCTATATTATAGAAAAATCTGTTGTATTTTAATGGATCTTTTACCCAGGCATGTTGCCGAGTGTGATGAATTTATTTTGCTCTAAACATTGATCTCTTATAAGTTATGCAGACCTTCACAATTTTGACACTTTCCGCTACATAATCCAAAAGAGCCACATTAATTAATATCATTGCCAGTCTCATCAGAGAACTTCTTGACTATAATGAAGCTGCCAGGAATGGAAACTATTTTTTACAAAATTTAAATTTTGGTTGGAAAGCGTACATTATGTATTGTTGGCAACAAGGACCATTCGTGTTTGCCTTGCAGTGACAGCTCACCTCATTCATCTTGCAGAAAATCTCTGCAAGCCATCCAAGACTGAAAACACAACCACTTTCTTCAGAGGGTGCCTTGTGAAAAGGGTAGTTCGTTCAGGTTTAGTCTCTACAAGGGCCTTATCGGTTTTCTTCCCTCAAGAATATCACTGTTTCAACACAAAACAAAAACCTTACCACAGATACCACGCTGTGCACAAAGAATATTCAAGAGACATGCTCCAAGGGGTAAGATTTAAGGCCTTGGGTGTGGCTCAGCTGTGCAACACACGCAGAGAGGTGATAAGCTCTTAGGTTCAACCCTGAAGTGCACATGCGCGCGTGCGTGCACACACACACACACACACACACACACGTACGCACATTCACACATGTGTATGAGCTTGCATACACACAGTTCGGGAGAGAAGAGGGGAAGAGGATGAAAGGGAAAGAGGAGGGGAGGGAAAGAAGAAGGGAGAAGGAGTAGGGAGGGGGAGGGGGATGGAAGAAGAACGGGAAGAAGTGATGGGGAGGGAGAGACACGGAACACAGACAGGAAAGTCCTTGTTGCATGTCATCATTTCTTCATGCTTTCACAGCTAGTGTCATAAATTGGGGCATGTAGAAAGCGTGTGAAATAAAAAACATAGCAGCCAGTATGTTTTGTGCCCATTGTGGTTTATGATAAAGATCCATCAGTTTCACTCCCTACTGCTCTTACACCACCAGTGCAAAGCTGCTGGGTCTGTATTATCACAGTTATGGCGAAAAGCATTTGGAGCTTGTGCCTTCCTTGAAAGGGTTCGGAGACACCTAGGTTCAACATGCAGCTCTTGAGAAACTGCTAATCCCACCCAATACCTAACCACGTTGGACCCCAAACACAGTTGGTTACTTTTATGTATTTTTTTCTTTTTTTCTCTTTTTATTTATTTATTTATTTTGAAAATTTATTTATTATTAAAAATTTCTACCTCTTCCCCTCCTCCTATTTCTCTCCCACGCCCCCTACTCCCTTTCCTCCTCCCTCTCCAGTCCTAAGAGCAGTCAAGGTTCCCTGCCCTGTGGGAAGTCCAAGGTCCTCCCCCCCCCCATCCAGGTTTAGAGGGGTGCGTCTACCCACTGAGACGGTGGGACTGATTTAATGGGAGCTCACGAAGGCCAGGTGGACTGGCACTGATGGAGCATGTGATCAAACCGGACTCTCTGAATGTGGCTGTCAATGAGGGCTGACTGAGAAGCTAAGGACAACGGCACTGGGTTTTAATTCTACTGCATGGACTGGCTTTGTGGAAGCCTAGTCTGTTTGGATGCTCACTTTTATGTATTTTTGTGTGTGTATTTCTTCGCATGCATGTGCGCCTGTGTAGTGCATGTAAACACACATAGTAGGGATGCTACCTGATTTACGGAAAGGTTGGCAGCTTGAGTTAGAATTATCGTCCGAGACTTTATAGCAAAGATTCCATTCTGAGCTTGGGATATCATGAAGTCATTTCATGAACTTCCCAACCTTCAGCTTCAAGAGGACCTCTAGGGTTTTCGATTCTTTTTGTGAAGGTTTATTAATTTTTGTTACTTTAAAAGAACAATTTATTTTGTATAATTCTTAAACACCATTGTGAACTCATACAATATAAGATGAACTGAGATTTAAAACTTTAAGGCTCACTCAACCACACAAAGCAGCACATTCAGGGAGTACACAGTGTCTTCAGGGATAGCAGTATCCCTGTCTCATCCTCAGATCTACACGACCTCTTTATCAGAGAAGGGTCACAGCAGGGGTACATCTTGATGCTAATTAAATCAGAGGGCTTTCCAAAATGCCTAATGCCTCACATCCAGATCCCATTTGAATTTGACTTTACCTACAGTAAGGATAAACTCAGCATTCAACTTCTCCCAGGGGTGTGGAGCATATGCATGCTCAGAGGGAAGCATGGTCATTGGTCTCCTTAAGAGACAGCCTTATCAAAAAGAGGCAGAGAGTGAACTCACCCCACAATCCTACTACTCCCATTGTCTACAAAGGAAATGTTCATATGCATTAATGTGGCTAGGACATTCCCTGTTTTTTAAAGAGGTATTTGTTTTCTTCTGTTCTTATAAGGTGACAAGTATTGTCTTGGAGAAGTTCAACTAAGGACCTTTCAAGGCACCAGGAATTCCAGAAAAATTGTCACACCATGTTCCTGGAGACCGTTGCAGGGAGAGGAGACCACAAAGAGAGCTGGTCTGTCAGCCAGGCTGCCTTGGAAATGCAACACAGGATCACCACTGGCCTTAATAAAATATGAATAATTCAATCCAGAAAGCAAAGGGAGGACATTTCTCCCATCCCTTCTGCAACATTTCTCCCATGTACTCTTAAAATAAAAGTCAACTTGACCCTAGCTCGCTAATCTGTGGAGGCAGAGTGCCCAATTAAATTACCTTCATTATGAAAGCACACAGGCAAATACTCTTTTTAATAGCACATGACTCTGAACCTATAATAAGCATTCAGGAAAAATAGCATAAAAGCTCTTTTAGAATTGTATAGAGACTTTTAAACAATGGTTGATGCCTAAAAAGGTCAGAGAGAATGCCTCACCATGAAGGACTCAATGGGCAGAGACATTATAAAACTGACGTTTTTGTAATGAGAGAACATTTTAATATTCATTCTTTTGGGGCTAAGGAAGGCTTTGGTTAACCATTATATCTAAAGAGAAGACGAAGACTTTCAAAGCAAGCCATGGTTCTATATTTGAGATTCACATTAATATATGATCCTTAATTGTATTTTCTAGTGTGGAACACGTTATTAGTATTTTATTAGGATTTACCTATCAGCCCTCACAATAACTTTATGAGCATTGTTACTTGTTACTACTACTTCCATACTGACGATAACCATTGCTTAGAAATCAAATCATTTGTGTAAAGTTATTGAGGCAGTGAGTTTGGGGCTAGGATCAATCCCCAGGGTTGCTAAATCTGCAGTTTCTCTTTCCTAACTACAGCTTTGATAGCTTTCTGGAACACCCATAATTCTCCGTCGCATCATTATCAACGAGAGCATAAAAGACACTTCTAAAAAGCAGGCTCTTTGTTCAGTACACTCATTCCATCTTTGCTCCTTTTAAACAATTTGCAAATTTTCAGGACCTGACTTCAGGGCAAGGAATTGATAAAAAATATTTATCCAGATGATAAAACTCTCATTACCATTGTTCAAACAGTTGAAACACCATCAGCCAATGGACAAGCATTTATAGATGGGTAACTGAACACCTTTCTTTGTTGTATGTCCAGTTGTAAGAAAGTCTCCCTTCTACCAAGAAGCTTAAAATCTAACAGATGAGGACATCTTTTCTCTGTTCATAAAAATATTTCGTGTAAAAAGCATCACATACTGCAGTGATGGGGATCACTCCAAAGCATAAATAACCAGGTCTGACCTCCATTTCAGCAGTATGTTCAGTTTTAATTTACATATGTATATTTCCACCTAATTACTTATTGATCATATAATAAACGGCTAATAAGCAACCGATTTTTAGGCTCCTACTAATTTCCCAAACTTCCTAGTTAATGCCTATGCTAATAACAACAGAAGGTATTTGGTATAGTGTACTACCTTCATACCATTACAGCCAACGGTCATTTTTGGAGTGTATAAGGCCACCCCACGAAAAGGGCTCTGTCACTTTGCTATAGTATATCCCTAGAAGCATTTTTCTGCCATGACTCCCTATACCATGATGATGAAGCTCCCATATTTAATTTGTTGTCTTTTGATTAAAATTAATTATCCTCCGAGGATCTTTTAAAGTGCAAAGCAGGTGGACTGGAGGAACTTAGAGTGGAGCAGGAAGTTGGAGATAAAAGAGGATATCGGCTGGAGATGCTTGGCCACAACTGCCCACGTGACAGGAAGTGGGCTGGAGCAAACACGGTGTGGTTAGAGGGTATCACTGCAGCTGGGAAGTGTTGGGGGAGATTAAATAGAAGAATAAGTAACTGAGAGGCCGAGGAGATGGCTCAGCTGGTCAGTTGCCCTTTGTGCAACAATGAAGACCTGGGTGTGGCTGTGTAGGGTCTGTAATCCCAGGACTGGGAAAGCGGAGAGAGGTCATAGGTTCTAGGGGCTCACTAGTCAGCCAGCCTAGCAGAACCATGAGCTTCGGTTTCAGTAAGAGACCTTGTTTCTAAAATATGATGGAAAACAATAGGGGGACACACACTCATTGACTTGGGGCTTCTACACAAGCACAGGTGCCAACACACATGAATGCACACAAACCTTCACTCACCCCCACCCAATACCAAACACACAAAGAAGACATACAAATGAATAAGCATTTTGTTGCTGCCATACCCTGGACCACTCCAGATGAAGACCCCAAATAAGGTAGTGGTAGAAGGATGAGGATAATAGGGTACAGTGAAGAAAATAAACAAAGCAATAACAACAAAACTTAGACCCTGGTATCGGACTGGGTATGGGGGTCGGAAAAAGAATAAGTGCCTGGAATTTCTAGCTTTGACTGAGTTTGTGGAAGACTGAAATTTGGCACGGGGCGGAGGGGGGAAGATTGAAGAGCTCTCAGGGTTTGCCTGAGGATTCCACACAGCGGAAATGCCAGGTGGTGGAGACATGATCCTGACTGCTTCTAACATTAGGATTATTCCGTGTATTCTGTGGAGCAGGCTTTGGGTCCAGCACTTTAAACAGATAACACTCCATTGTTGAGAGCCCTGTACACAGAAATAAAAATTACAAACAGAAGAGAGGCTAGGGTGCTTCAATTACTTTCCAAAACATATACAAGGAGATGGGAAACCCTTGGCGCAAATCTATTCCTTCCTAATTCTAAACCAACTCTAAATTACTTTCCTATGTAATTATTAAAAAGTTCAATTTGAAGAATAGTAGAAAAACTTACTGTTCTACCAACAGTGTTTGATCCCCTAATGATACGGAAAAAAATCCACTGACTTCATTTTTTGAAGGCTCAAGAGGCACTTGTGTAAATGAGGGCTGCATCTAGGGACCAGAATGTAACCACACTCTTGTCACATTCTTGCTAAATGGATATTGGTTTAGCATCTACATCCGTAGCATGGTCAGACCTCTGGCTTTGGGCGGATACTGGTTTGGACAAGAGATGGAGGAGCAAATCAGTTGAGGTTTCCCAGCACGGGAGAGTCACAGAGGCTATGCAGCTTGGCGTCGGCTACTCAGCTCAGGGCCAAGAGATACCCATTCGTAAAGTGGAAGCTGTTTCCCGACTTCTTGTGGTAAAAGCCTCTAGAACTTTGGCAGGCACCCCAACCTGGCACTCAGCTGAATTGGTGTTGCCAGAATGCAAACGGGCCTCTACTCCAGGGCTTTATTTTTATGTTCTAGAATCTCTGTAGGCTAAAGGGTGAGAAGAGAAAGGCCCCCAGTCTCCAACAAGTCCAATCCTACCATGACGACCCACGGAAACTCTTAATTTTATTTCTAGAAGATTATTACTCAATTTGCCCCAAAAGATAGGCTCATAATGAATCATTTCATGTCTTGTAAATGATTAGTGTGGTGAGATTGCTCTCAGGCACTAAGCATTGTCTGGTGTACGTTTACTATTCAATTTATGAGAGCAATAGCTTTCATCAATGATAGCCATAGAGTTAGCAACAGTCATCTGGGAGCTTTCTTAACATTTTCCTGAGTTGTTGAAATTGTCAAGGTTATTTATTGAATCATTATTCATTTTAAAACAGCGTTGAAAATAGCAAGTCCAAAATAGCTCAAAAGTCAAACTTTGATCATATGATATCTATTAAGGATAATAAATACCTTCCCAAAGAGAACACTGACAAAATATCAATAATTAAAAATATGACAGCTGTAACTCACTTTCCCTTAGAATGCATTTATTTTCACTTTGTTTCTTATAATAAAGTATCTGTAGGTATTAGTTGTGCTTTGGGCTTAACACGTTGAACTATTTCATGTATTTAGCATTCCTGGTACACAACAGGTTGCTGACACAGTACATGGGGAAATAACTGGGGTGATAGTGACCTCTTCATCATAAGTACAGGTTTTTGTTGTCACTGAAATTCGTGCCCAGGATCAATTCCCACCTTACACCAGGAAAATCAGGCACAGAGAACAGGGAACACTGAACAGATTGCTAAGTCTCTGTTGACTCCAGGTGTTAAACCAGATGCCAGGCAGGTTGTAGGAAGGAATCCAAACACATTTACATAGAGGGAGCCAAGCATCCCACTGACTTGCCTCCATCCCACTTTAATTCCTTTAATTCTGCTATCAGGATATAGCACAGCTATGTCACCCTGGTGGAGGAGGTATGGGATTCCATACAGTACAATCGCTCCTGAATGTCCCTATAGCATGCACATTGCTTTCCCATGCCAAAGTAAAAAGAACCAGTCAAGTGACATATAATTGCTGGAGACAAGGCTTAGTGTTGAAAGCATCAGGTGTTCTTTCAGAGAACCTAGGTATATATCTTTACATCCACATGACAGCTCAAACCATCTGTAATTTCAGTTCTAGCAGCTCCAACAGATCCTTTATGGTCTCTGGGGGCAGCTGGCATGCACATGGTGCGTATACACACACCTTCAGGTAAAATACTTCTACACAGAATCTTCAAAAGATTACTGCAACCCTTGTGAGTGTTAGCTTTAGATGACATGTATTACTTATGCAAAATTCTGCTTAACTCAGGAAAGATTCTCTTTTTTCCAAATTTTTATTTAGAAATAATTTGTGTGCATACGATGCATGTGTGTGGGGTATTGCCTTGACATATGTGTGAAGGTCAGAGGATGAGTTTGTGGAGTTGGTTCTTTCCTTCCACTTTTATGTGGGTTCCAGGGCTTGAACTACAGTCCTCAGGCTTGTACTGAACCATCTTGCTGGCCTCCACTGAAGGTTTGCTGATCGCAAGATATGTGAGTGGCAGGACGTTCATTTGTATTGTTTGATGTTTTTAAATGACAACGAAGGAAAACTAAGAGATGTCTAATAACAACTAATGTCACAATCCATTAGGCAGCGGTGTCAGGACAAAAACAGCGATCTGTAGGCGAAGTTATCTGAGCCCCTTTACAATCTGACTGCAAGGAGAAAGACTATATAAGTTGGTGCAAATAATATTTAGAAGGAAGATCTGCTAACACTATCTATTTCTGCAGCCAAGAGAGCATTCCTGAGTGCGCAGGCATAGATGATGGTGGCTACCTCTCAGTGTGGCTATTGGAGCTTTTCCTATTTCATAACTACAGAGCCAATCTGCTGCTTTAAAAAGCAGCCCAATTCCATAAAAGGGAAAGGGAAATGCTCCGGTGGGTGGAGGCTTGGTACATTGCTTAGCTGGTAGAATCCTTGCTTAGCATGCAGGAGGCTCTGAGTTTAGATTCTCAGTACTGCATAAGCTGAGCCTGGTGGTGCACTTCTGCTATCCCAGCATTCTGAAAGTGGGGACAGGAGGATCCTGTTCAAGTGCAGCCTCAGCGGCATAGTGAGTTTGAGGCCACCTTGGGCTGCACGAGACCTGTCTAAATGGAAAATGAATCAGCTTCATCCTCTTAGCATTTTTGATAGAGTACATTTCTCCGTGTTGCTCCACAGACTTTGCCTATAGCCTTAAGGTGGTAGAATGATGTATTCTGGGGGAATACCACATAAGCAGCATTGTGCCTAAATGTTTATTGGACCAGAAGCTAGATGTGAATTTTGACCATTAGACTGTCTCACTTTTCCCCAAGAGTTCATGGTCAGAATGCCTTTCTCTGTCCTTTGAGGGGAAAAATCTCACCCATTTTCAGGGTCAATCATAAACATCATCAACAACAAACTCCATTGTCCAGGGAATCTCCTGTTTGTTTCTGGGTCCTCTCTTGCAGCTATGACTTTTCTTATTATTCCACACTGTTACGTTGTTTTACATTCTTTGTGTCCACCCTGCCCTTGCCAGAGTGTACACTACATGAGAGCCTATAATCCACAGCCAAATTATACCCTCGCCTCCTCTTGTGTGCTCTCTCTGCTGTAGCAGGATGGAGCACGTGGTAATGAATTGCTCATAGAAGTCAACTTCATCTATATTGAAGATCCTGGTTTTTTTCTTCCCAGTTAAATCTTTTAGTATTTCTCTATCTCATTAAAGTATGAACTTCCACTTTGAACTTTACTTTGACACCTTACACAGTCTGCTGATAAAAACCATCTTCTGCTATTTCCTGTATCTAGGAACATCCCCCTCAAGTGTTCGTGTCATGGCCAGAGATGGCCATATTGAAGATTTCTTTAGTGTTCTGTGTATCGTTTAAATAAACCATTTATTTTTTTTAAATTGAATTGGTTTTTTTATTTCATTTGATCCTGAAACAGCTGGTGCTCAGATCTCAGCAGATCTGTCTGAGCGGAGTCAGGGGCGACCCCTAATGAAGTGTGAACCTGACAGGGCCATGCCCGAATCTCACCTCCCCCTCTCACTTTATCTTCCGTGTTTCTACAGAAGTGGATTTTGCTTTTAGGATCAGGCAGCAGCTCTTCTACCGCATTGTTTTTAAGATCTGAAACTTACTGTGTTTTCTGAGAAATATCTTAGCTGCCGACACAGAAGACTGTTGATACATGAACATTCCTTCAACAGAATACTTCTTTCATTGGGTTACTTGAAGCAGAGATTATTTAAAAATCTCACAATGCATGATTCTCATGCCATAATTGATATATGCTTAAATAGATGTTCAAAATCAATTTAAATATTAATTAGGAAAAGCAAATTTTAAAAGCGATTATGCATCTTGGCAAACTTTCCTCTACCATTGGAGAAAGTTTTTAAGAAAGATTTATTTCATTTTTATTCATGTGTATATGTCTACAGGAATGTATACCACATGTGCAGGTTCTTGCAGGGGTCAGCAGAGGGCGACAGATAACCTGATCTTGGAGCTACAAGCAGTTATGAGGGTCAGCTGAATACAGGATCTGGGGACTGAACTCTGGTTCTCTGGAAGAGCAGTTACTACTCATAACCTCTGTGCCATCTCTACAGTCTCCATAAAAGGAAGTTTCCCTCATGTAGAAAGCGAGTGTCCTTGAATAAAACCAAAAGATCAAAAGATTTCTTTTTGTTTTGTTACATTAGAATATGAACATATTGACAAACATGGTCTCCAACAGGGAGTGCTGAATAATTTGTCTTCTCGTGAAGTGATGGCTATTTACGCATTTTATATATATGCTATGGAGAATAATTTAGCAGAGAGCATTTTAAAAGACAGGAAAAAGAATTCAGATTACTCAAATCACTATAGATGAGACACAACCTTCAACAGGAAGTGGGTATTCAAGGAAGAAAACATCGAGGTTACCTGAGATACGGTCATACTGAGCTCTTGCCCAGTCTATGGCAGGTTGGAGATGAATGTCAGGAAAACTTCAATATTGTATTTTGATAATGATTATGTCAATAGGATTGTAAGTTTCATCTTAACTTATTCGAGTTTTGGAGGGTTGGGAGAATGCGAGTCACCTTTTAATTTGTGATCAAATCGTTAGCTGTTAGTGACAACATACATGTGGTGGGGATAACACAAGCAAAGGAAAAGTAGACCCGAGTTTTCAGTTTCAGCAGAAACACATGCCCATATATTATCTATTCTGAGTTTTGCTCATCAGAGAAACAGGTGCTGTCTCAAAATATTACTACAACGTGGCTCATTAGTCTGCAGGTGGGACCCACGGCATTTAAACCCTTCCCTGTGCTATATTAAGAAGAGTGTTGACACAAAGCCAATGGTTTGCAAATGCTATTGTTGTTCTTCAAACTTAATGTTATCGCAGGTCTCCTGCATATGTGTTTTTGGGGCTCAGTTCCTAGTTCAGTGCTTCCAAATCCTGCTGATCCCTGGGTTGGAACAAAGCTCTCTGAGGCAATCAACTGCTCTGGCCATCCCAGGTGCCAAACACACACACAATGCCCTTTTATTTATGGAAATACACACAGATCTATTCTGCATGCACTCAGAGCTCAGTACAAATACCACCCCTTTCCCACAGGCGACAGGAAGGATGTGGTTTGAAGGACATGGTTGCTTCATCTGAATGTGCAGTTGTTCTTCAAAAGATCTCTTGTTTTCATGCTGGGTGGATGGTCCACTGCATTTTAGAAGACTAAGCCCAGCCATGCCCCGAATCTCACTCTCATTTCTCTAAAGTAGACAATCATGGACCTCCTGGATGCTTCTCTACTTTCTACCCCCAATGGAAACATACCGGAAATGTGCTGATAATAAAAAAACATTTTTGTGAGCTGTTGACCTTGCAATTCCTTCTGTATTTGTCAGTAACAATAACACCATACTAGCATTATCAGATAAAATGGTCAGAACTATCCAGTGGATAAATATATGGACTGCCTTCAGCAGTGGACAACACAAACATTGTAGAACGAACTCCCCCCGCCCCCAGTCAGGTACCTTTCCACCATAAAAGTAAGTATTTGCAGAATTTTCTAGGTTTCACATGAATGCAAATGTGAGCTACACCGTCACTGGCTACTGTTTAACATGGAGAAGTGTAACATGAATACAAAACACTGATTCCAACACCACCTCCTCTATCTATCTATCTATCTATCTATCTATCTATCTATCTATCTATCTATCTATCTATCTATCTATCTATCTATCGATATCCCAACAACTCCAAGATCTAGCTCCTCCCCTCAAACCCAATGACACACTCAGAACATGGAGTCGCATCTCAGATTTCCCAGAGCCTGAATCCTGGGAGCTCACCTCCTTCTTTATTATTTCAGAAACACCCTGTGTTCTGAATGCCTACTGCACAGCCCTACTCCCTTTTGATTTCTCCCCTTCTCTTGACTTATCTCCAACTGCCAGGAAGTTTGTTAATTTACACATGATCTCCTGCTTGGGGTCTAGCATCTCACATCTTTTTAATGCATTAACTAAATCCAATAGTTAAAAACTTACAGCAAGTATGCTTTTTCACTCCATGGTAGAAGAATCTTTTTTACCTTAACAAGGATGCATTGTTGGTTACCAGCTGCTTCTTCAGCTTGGCATAGAGAGTCTTCTCCTCTCTATGTCTCCCTGTACAGTCACTAGCTCACCAGGAGCTACACTTTAAGAAAAGTGTTTAGGCAACGGGGTAAGTCCATTGCTGTGAGCTGCTGCTTCTGACTTCCTTGCAGTTAGCTCGCTCGGTTTTTTTTTTTCTTACCACTTCTTGTTTTTCACCTATCAGTTGTAGAATGTGTGATCTACGAGAGACTCCCGAGAAGATATATCGCAACAGGAATCAAGAAAAAGAAGAATGGAGATTTGATAGGAATATTTTATTGGTAACACTAAACTTGAAATACCACGTCTGAGAAATTGTACACAACTCCCCGTGCCAGGTGGAATATTACTCTCACTCCAGCACATTATATAAACGTCTGCATTTTCTTCCCCAAGGAGAAATAAATGACTCGGGATGAAATGTCTGTGCCCGGGTTCTTCAGGAGTCCATGTCTCACTCTAAGATGCCAGGAACATGTCACCCTGTGTCATGCTCTGAGCTTTGTGTAGTTCTTATATAAACCTTGGTCTCCAGACACATTCCAAGCTGAGTTAACTTCAAATTCTGAACTGCGTTTATTCCATTCCACTCACTTAAAATTCCACTTGTGATTGGAACAGACACACTTCATTTACCCTTATGTGCAGTGTTCAGTGAGCCACTTGTTAGGTCTCACTCTGGGAGGTGGCATTCATCCCTTCATGTGTCTCCCTATCAACTGATTAAAGCTTTGATTTTATTGGAAAGGGATGTTATAACCTTCAATGCCATCTTCCTTGACAGTTTTTGAAACTGGAACTTGAGGAATCTGGCAAAAATAAGGTGATAGAGACTATCACTCTTTCTCTTACACCTATAACATTTACTTTTTCGCGACACAATGAAGTATAAATCTCGACTTCCCTCTTGTGGTCTTTCTTACCCAACTTTCTATATACCGAACGACATAAAATGAGGTAACTTGATAAAATGCCCGAGACAAACACAGCTTAGGATCCTCCAGCTTAAGCAGGACAGGTCACTTAGGGACAAGGCCTTGAGGAAGGTCAGTTCTCAAGGAGGAACCATGTAACCCGTGGAAGGGAACTGATTCTTTGTTTGGCGTGATTTTCCTGACCAAGGTTTGAGCCAGAAGTGACAGGTAACTAAAAAGAGTCAAATATCCCTGAGAAAGCAAACCACATAGGGTCCTGCACGGGACTAAAGAAAAGCTACTGTAACCCCTAAGCAATGATTGATCCCTATCAACATCCATCTTTGCTGACTGATGTACCAGCGTAGGCATGTATGTGCCTGTGTGTGAGTACATACACGGCTGTGAGTGAGGGCTGTCTTCAGCTCTCTTTCTGGGTTTTTTGAGGAAGGCTCAAAAATCTTTGTTTTGCCGAAAAAATGGCCTCAGCTCCCTAGTCTGATAAAGTAATGTCTTTCTTTACTTTGAAAAACTCCCTCTGGCTCAACTTTGTTCCTTTCCCCTCATCTGAAATACAATGACTGATCACTTCAAATATCCTCCTGCCGATACCCACGGCTCCCCAGGAATTCCTGTCACTTATGAACAGTCTCCTGAGAGGTTTCAGCTCCAAATAAAGTCACTATTTTATTTCTACTGTTTAGAGCATAGCTGTTACATTCTGATAAATTTGTGTGACTATGTGGGTGAGTTCTGGGGTAATGCCTTTGTCTTCAACATCCTGGGGACCCCAACACTGTCCAGATTCCTGTCTCTTTTTCCTTTAGATTCTAATTTGTCTTTCTAATCCAACAGGATGTTTAGCCCTTACCTCCACACTCTTAGCAAAGTCCTCGGGTCCTTAGAGGTAAGGTAACCCAGGAAGTGAACACCTATATATCTATCTCTCCTCTCAAGAATTTGAAATAAATTTATGAATTTATCCCAACCAGACTTCTGTACACTCAACTCATAAAAAGGCTTATTTTGTTTTTCTTCTTTTTTGTTTTGTTTTTCGAGACAGGGTTTCTCTGCAGCATTGGAGCCTGACCTGGAACTAATTCTTGTAGATCAGGCTGACTTTGAACTCACAGAGATCCACCTGCCTCTGTCTCCCGACTGCTGAGATTAAAGGTGTGTGCCGCCACTGCTCAGCTTTATTTTGTTTTTCTTATTCAACCCCTATCTTCCCACCTCTATTCTGGGTCCTATCTACCCCTCTTTATTTATTTATCACGTCGAACTTTGGCTTCTTCCTCCCATTGGCTCTTGTACAGCGGGACCTTGGGACTGGGGGCTGATTTAAGTGTTGGTTCTCCACTATTCCCTGAGTGCACACAGACAGCCTGACTCCAGGCACGGTGTCCGTCTTCACACCATTGTCATTTGCAAAAACTATAAATCAAGGTTTTAATCTACCGCCCCTCCACTAGGACTGGTTTATCAGAATACTACCCCTTATAAGTATTCTAGATACAAACAATGAAAACCGTAATGAGATCCCTTCATGCAGCCTCTTTCCTACTCTAGCTCCACCCCTTCTCCTTTTCCTGTGCTGTTTGCCAGGGTCATGTGGACTCAACTCCGTCATTTTCTCCTAACAATCTAAACTTGCCTTCAGTGCCTATCAGCCCTCCCCAGCAGCTGCAGTTTCCAGGGTAATCAGTAACTTGCTGGTCGACTGCTCTGGACTGCAGGTTTGGAGCCTAGTGAGTGCATCAATGGGGTTCCACACTGCTGGCTGCTCCTCTTCGCAATTCTCTCGTCTTATCGCCCCCTTCCCCAGACTTCTAACTGTCCTGGCCAGCCCTGCTCTGGTTCCTTTTCAAGGGCTTTTTAGTTCCTACTATTTTCCTAGTTCTAGCCAGCATTCCTCCCTTGGCTTTCCCCATGCCCCCTTTTCCATTTTTATACTGACTTAATCATTAATCAGTGAATTCTTACTGTAAAGGGCTTGAAACATTGGCACCCCATCCTTCACTCACGTAGCTCCCCGCCTCCCAAATAGTCTTTCGTATTTCAGGTGCCATGGTCACAGTCCACTTAGAGGGTTCAGGTACCAGACCTCTCAGATCCCAATGGCATCCCGTTTAATCATTCTTCCCCTGCTGGTTCTTTCCCTGTGCCTTTTAGTTTTTCTTCACGACATAGTTGATATTTGTGAGTGCATTTTCAGTCTATGACCCCTGCCCTAAAACATCGCAGTGTCCCTTTGTCTCGAGCTGTCCCTGTGATCTCATTTCTTCATCCGCTATGCTCTATGCATCCGCCCATCATTTCTGTATCCCTAGTCACGAGTCCTTGTTCCTGTCTCCCACAGGACCTAGGCACACACTGGCTGCTGAGACCTTTGCTATTTCCTTCTTTCCAAGGTAACTCTGATGCGTCTTTCTGTCTGTCTTGGCTCACCTGGAGGTTCTGAAAAGAGATAGCCCCTGAGTACTCCTTATCCACTCCAATCTCATTACAAACTCTGCATGGCTAATTAGGTATGAAGAGATGAGTGACGCCAGTGATGTAGGAGCGATCTATCATCTTCACACGATTTCCAGTTTAAATAATGAAGCATAAAATCTTTCAGAGTAATATGTAATCATGTGGTTTTACACTTTATTTTCCATAAAACATATAATGCAATGGTTCTCAACCTGTGGGTCACGATCCTTCTGGAGGTCGAATGACCCTTTCACAGGGTGGCATATCAGATATCCTGCATATCTGATATTACAATTATATACAATATCATTCACCACAGTAGCAAAAGTTATAGTTATAAAATAGCAATGAAAATAATTTTATGGGTTGCAGACCACCACAATAGGAGGAACTGTATTAAAGGGTTGCAGCATTAGGAAGGTTGAACAACTGATGTAATGATCTATCAATATTTGTGCTTAAATATGTCCACACAATCTACCATGCAAAATGAGGCAAGTTTCTCCATGAAAGGGGATGATATAATGATACCAGGAGATACAGGAAAACTACAAGCTGCTTTGACTGACATAACAGGAGAAATAACTATATGTAGAATTTTCTGTACAGAGTAGAGTGCTACTGAGGTCCCATGAGAGAAAGCAGGCAACCCATCTTCCGTAGCGCAGCTCGCATAAGAGGGCTGTGATGGCATTCGTCGTTCTGAATTTTGCCAGCTCCAGTTTTGTTTGTCCTTTCTTTTTTACTCCCCACACCAAACTGATACTAATATTTCAGGAGGTACATATCTGAGCAATATGCTCAGTACAGCTAGGAGGCATTGAGGTTTGAACGTGTGATCCTGGGGGAGCATGTATTTGAACACCTGGGCCTAGTGGTCATGCTGCTTTGGGAGGTTATAGAACCTGTAGTCAGCTGTGGGAAGATGTGGGAAAATGGGGTTGAGCCGTGAGGTTTGTAGCCCGGCAGGGCTTCCTGTTCTCTCTCTGCTTCATGACAGTATGACCAGATGCCTCAAGCTCCTGCCACCATGCCTCCCCTCCCATGACGTGCCTCCCCTCAAACTGTGAGCCAAAATAAGCCTTCTCTCTGTAAGCTGCTTCTTGTTGGGAATTTGATTCCAGAAACAAGAAAGGTAACTGACTCAGGAGGGGAAGAAAGAACAGGAAATCAACCTTCAGAAAAGCTGCAGTTGATTACAGGATACACATTGTCGTCCCACGTGAGAGATGAAGAAATTTATACCTAGGACTCAGATATGACTCAACTCCACTTGTGTAGACAAAATCTGACTGACTAGAGCTACAGTGCAGACTTCCAATTTCAATTCAGAACTAGGTCCATTTTACCAAATTCCCTAGAAGGAGACAGCACCCTGCCAGCATACCTAAAGGGAAATAGACAACACACCCACAGCACACCCAGACAGACAACACACCAGCAGTACACCCAGACAGACCACGCACCAGTAGTACACCCAGGGGCAGACCACACACCAGCAGTACACCCAGACAGACCGCACACCAGCAGTACACTCAGACAGACCGCACACCAGCAGTACACCCATAGGGAGACAGACCACACACCAGCAGTACACCAAGGGAGAGACCACACACCAGTAGCACACCCAGACAGACTACACACCCGCAGCACACCCAGGGAGAGACCACACATCAACAGCACACCCAGAGACAGGCCACATATTTGCAGCACACCCAGACAGACCACACCCCAACAGCACACCAATGTGCTTTACATTAGCCCTGTCTGCCACCACACTGAAATGCCTAAGGAACACATTTATACAATTGCTGCAGAAGTGGACAGTGCTTGAGCTCTAAGGGGGGTGTTTTTCTGCCTATGCACACTTCTTTTTTAGGCACTGACTTGTGGCCCTGTCACAAGTACTGGAAAGGGCTTTAGAAGGCAAAGCACATCTCTGATTTTGGCAAGTCGTTGTATTACACTCATGTTTATATCCCAAGTAAACCAAAAGGCCCCTGATACATTCTTTTAATATGTAGTGTAATTCTACTTTGGAGGTGTGATGAAGAGCCAGGATGTGGTCAAGCTACCTTGGGGACAGCAGAACATTTCTGTCACACAGAATGTATGCATATGTATCACTATGAACTCTCCAACCTAAACATCAGAGAAGAATTCTTATGCACTAGTACTTTGGGGTTTAGGAGATATAGTCTTTACAGCCACCAGATTCTTAAGGGAAGAGATTCTCAGGCTGCAGTTGCTGGAGGGGGAAGGCTTAGTGTTCAAGTCTCCTAAGTGCTGGTAAGGAGCCCTTATATAATGCAGTGTTTTAATATTCAGAATCTCCCAAGTTCCAAAGACCTACATGCGTCCTCCTTTTCTGACTCTATTGTGCTATCAGTACAATGTCCTAATAAAACTCAAATGTAAATTTTGCCATTTTCAGGCTTAAGAAAGATACTTCATTTATTTCATAAGAAATATCTCTTCAGATAGACATGACTTTCACCCAGTCTTTGTTCTGACCTAAAGAGAATTCTGTAAAGACACAGAGAAAATGAAAATAGCTCACAGATCAATTAAGTCTTCAAATAACAGCCAAGAATAACCACAACAAAAGTCACTTGAAGTTAGCTGAAATTGATGAAGAGCCAAGAAAACACTTGATGACAGTCAATAGATATGTCTGTGCTTTCAATATCTACTGAATTCTTGGTTTGATGCTCATAACTAAGATGAATAAATGTGTAATTGAGATGAAAAGAACAAGCAAAGAAATTTTTCCATTTGGATGGCCTGGGTGGGGTGGAGAAGCATACATGTATGTGGAAGGCTTGTATGGGGGTCAGAGGTCAATTTTGGCCATCTCACCTCAAGCTCTGCTGATTAGGTTGGGCCAGACAGCCACAGAGACCCAGTATTCCACCTAGTTTTGTTTCTTTAGCACTGATATTACAAGTGTGCATCACCATGCAATTTTTGAAAAGACTTACTTTTTATTTTCTGTATATGAGTGTTTTTCTGCTTATATGTATGTGCACCACATGCATGCAACACCTGTGGAGGCCAGAAGAGGGCTTTGGATACCCTGGGACTGGCGTGACAGATGCTTGTGAGCCATTATGTAAGGTTTAGAACCATCCATCCTTGGATACTATGCTAGAGCAGGAAGGGCTCTTGACTGCTCAGCCATCTGTCCGTTCCCCTCTGAGGTTTTCTATTTGTTGTTAGTTTTGCTTGTTCTTTTGAGTGGGTTCTGTGGATTGTGCAGCTAGTACTTAACCAGCTTCGCCATGACCCTCATTTATTGGTGAGCTTTCATTGCCAGGAATGTTGTTTTATCCTTTCATATAGGTCAGGTAGCAAACCCTCTCCAGTCATGAAACACAGGGAAACACCTGGGAGTCAACAGCGTCCACCCTGGACCTCCAGACTGGAACAAGATGGAGAGAACATCTTGACTGAAAGAAAGAATAATTATAAATATTCATAAAACGGTATTCATAATAAGTTCAATGCCTATTGCAGTCTGAGAGTTTGCTTCAAGGCCAAGGATATGCAGTCCTTTTCTAAATTAAGTTATCTCAAGGTATGTTTATTTTCATTCCACGCTTAAGTTCAGTGACAGAGTCCGGGATAAAGTAGGATAAGTAAAGGTATTTAATTATTGTTTTCTTTTCCAGATCCTCAACAGAGTAATTACTGAGAAACTCTGCTGCCCAGAAAACGTCTATTAGAATTATTGAGTACTAACGAAACTACAAAGCAGGGAGAGGGAGGGTGCTGTATTTATATCCTACACCATAATCAATGCTTTTGGGCTGTTGAAATTCATCTCTGCTGAAGCAGTATCTTGCATCTATATAAGAAGTTTAGAATGGTTGAAGTTCATATCTGGCATACACTGGTATAGTCATTTGATTGCGTGGGTTTTATTCACGTCCCAAAACAATGGTCTTGTCATTCAGAACCCCCAGGTCTGAAATACTGAAGGACACCTCAGCTTCTCAGTAGGAATCAGTGTGACTGAGGGAGTTCTCCAAAACCCACCATTGCAATGGGCTTTTCCACACAGAGACTCTGATTTATTGTTTATTATCTAGATAATATGAATAACACAGCAAGACAGTCCATGCATAAACACGTGCTTAAATCCATGAAATGCTTGGGATCCTCTTGACAGTTAAAATTAGAATTTAGAATGATGAAAGAGATTCAGATCTTACATTGTGTGCTAAAGGTGACTTAACGCATCCCATCTTCCATCATAAGATCATCCCTGCCTTACATAGCACATAAACCAAAGGGGGTAAGACGATTCCACTTGTCTCCAGCCACTGAGACGATCCTTTGCTGGAGCTCATCCAAAAGCTGCCACTGGACTCCAAAGTATGAGCTACCACAACTTGTCCTTGACTTCTTGAAAGATAAAATCATCATTCCACCTCACAGATTTTATGATTCCCCAGGAAGGTTCACGGCTGCAAGACTGTGTATGCAGTTATGTGAAAACCTGTGTGTGTGTGTGTGTGTGTGTGTACCATACATGTGGTGCCTTGTGAGTAAACATGGTACACATTTCCCCTCTAGATACTGAGTTTCTAGAAGTTATTGGAAGTTCCTGCAAGTTCTGCTCTCTAGCTAGCAGCTTCTACCTCTGCACATGCCTGATCAGACAGGCATTCCACCCCAGCGGACGGTGTGATAATCGTGCTTGCCTGACAGAGAGCAGTGCCTGGCATCAGGCTTTTCCTATGTCTTAGAAAGAGGGTAAAAGTGTTCTCTCACTCAAATATTCCTTCTCTTTTAAAGTTATACAGTTTTTTAATTAGCAAGTTTCTTTATAGCATGTTTATATGTTCTCAGTTTTCACCACCCCAAACAAAAGCAAAGTAGGAGTCCTATGCTCCAGAAGAGGCCTATTTGCTTCTGATTACCACATCCCAACCTTTTCTGTTACCCCAGTTCGTTTTAGAGTACCCAGTCTTCCCAGAGACACCTAGAGAATTTCTGATCATTGTTTGTGATTAGCCCAGCGATGATTTCCCCATATAAATTTCTGTGTCGTATCCCTAGCTAGGACACATTTATTTCCCCCAAGCTCCCTCTAAGCACTTTTGTTTGGATCAGTTATAAATATTAATGTTTCCCCTTGCATTGTTGTTCCTTGTATATGCATCTTATCTTCTTCCCATAAACAAGGCGAGCCTCCTGGGGGCAGGGCTAACATTTCTTCTCTCTCTGCCATCACTTAGGCTACACATCACGGGGCACATCACAAAGAAGAAGCTTAGCCTTTATTTTGTGACTTGAATTGCACAAGAGGCGCCTGGCTCCTGGGAAAACACTGATGTGGAACCAATCCTGTTTCTGTGATAATGAGGGGAGGGTACTTTTGTTTGCCGACTCCCCGCTCAAGGTTCATTCAGGTTTTATATTCTGTTTGGATCTGGCTTGTCAGATTTTTCCTCTTTGGTCATCAGTAAAAGATGAGGGAAAGAGATAGAAGAAAAGAGAGAGGGGACAGAGGTAAAGGGAGGGACGGGGTGGGAGAGAGAGAAAGAGAGGAAGAGAGAGAGAAACTCTAATAGTAGCCAACAGACCAGGACAGTTCGGGCATCACCTGGTATGGCAACCATAATAAACAAGGACACACACATTTCTACAGGTTATTGCAGTTTGAACATTCATATACAAAGACATTATAAGTACTTGCAATGGTATACTAATTAGACAAACTAGGTCATTGCACAAGATATCGTTATATGCAAACACCTGTGTACTCCTTAGCAGTGAGCAATGTTATAGTCAGTTCCTTTTGTCAGTTGAAATCAAAACTTTTACCAGTCATATCAAAGTCACAATTCCTCCCCAAAACTCTCCTTAGATGGAGGAAAGTTTTTCTCATTGAGTCTCCATTTCCTGAGAAAGTTCCTTATTGCTTTTGCCTGTGTCTCTACGGGGGCAGGATGCAGTGTAGATATTTGTCCTTTTCAAAAGCATTATCTTTAAAGTTATTCTTGTAGAAATTACAGTCACATTCGAGCATATTTTTCCCCAAAGCTCTGAAGGGGAATTTCAAAAACTTACCCCAAACAATGATTCCTTGAAATGAACATAAAATGCCTAAAAACCAAATGTGCAAATGTCCCGGACCTTCACAAGGTCATTCGGCTGCTGTCCGGTGGAAATGTTAAATCTGATGCTAAGAAGAAATGGTTTTCTGCTGGGGGTAGTGGTGGTGATGGTGGTGGTGGTGCACGCCTTTAATCTCAGCACTGGGGAGGTAGAGGCAGGTGGATCTCTGTGAGTTCAAGTACAGCCTGGTCTACAGAGTGAGTTCTAGGACAGCTACGGCTCTTACACAGGGAAATCCTGTCTTGAAAAACCAAAAGGAGAAAAAAATAGAAAAGAAATGTTTTTCCATTAATTAATAAATACTCATGCTCTATCTTTTGTTTTATTTGTGGAACAGAGTTTCAGTTAGACCAGCATGGTCTCTACTTCTCCATTTAGCCAGGGATAGCCTTGAATTCTAGACCCTTCTTCCTCTATCTCCCAAGTGTTGGGATTATAGACACTCACCACCAAGCTTGGTTTCCCATGGTTCTTCAGATGGAATTCCTGATAATATGTCTGTTCTTTCTACTAGCTTTGATTCCTCAGTAGGATCTGCTTCTAATTTATCTTTATTTTTTTCCCAAACCTGAAAGGGTGGCCTTCAACAAAGTGAAGGTGACATTATTCTGTCGAGTAGCCCGTACTCTAAGAATTTGTCACAGTGGGCAAATTTGATATTGGAAGCTTGAATGTAGAAACAATTCTTGAAAGAAGCAAATGAAACATAAACTCCAAGTAGATTCACTAATTAAATTCTTTAAGACAGGGCCTTCATTTGAAGCCTGGTATAGCATAAGAACTCATAATGTAGGCCAGGATGGCCTCAGACTCCCAGCAATCCTCCTGCGCCACGGGGTAGGTGAGGACGGTGGGACATGAGGAATTCCGCATACTCTGTATAGAAGAATTTGAATATCTGACTTTGAGTCTGTTAAGATTTGGGGGCAGAACAAACACAATAAATTTGATAGCTTAGGAAAACTATAAGGTGATATTAAACAAGTTATAAGAAGTTAGGGATAAGAGCCACCTAATCAGGATAGGTGACTCACAGCGAAGAGCTAAGTCTCTTTCAATTTCTGACATTCCTGTCATTTTAAAGGCAGAACTTGGAGGAAAGACCAAAGGAAGAGAAAGGAAGATGGGGAGCCTTGAAAAGGGGGAAGATAGCCCATGAATTTGGATACCTCCTGGGTCTAGTGTTGCTCACCATGATACAGTTTTAAGGACATAGAAATTCAATACAGTGTTTTACCTCCTCTAAGGCACCAGGTCTTACCTGCAGGCAACACAATCTTTCATCTTAGCAAATTTAGCCATTATAAAAAAAGAGAGTTAGGGATGACTCAAAGGGAAGTTCAGAGAAGTCTGATAAAATAGGAGTCTGGGGAGATTGCTCAGTAGTAGTATGCTTGCCACAAAAACACAAGAATCCAAGTTCAATCCACAGCACCCATGTAAAAAGGCCAGGCATGGTGATGCATGCTTGTAACCCTTTCTCTAGGGAAGCAGAAGCAGGCAGACTCCTTGGGCTTGCTAGTCAAATTGGCAAGCTCAAGGCCAATCAGAGATTCTGTCTCAAGAAACAAATAAACATCTTAGCTCACAGTCAATCAGACACTCTGTCTTAAGAAACAAGTAAAGCTTCTAAGGGCAACCTTAGGCTGTCCTCTGACATCCATATACCTGCACACACATGTGGATAGCATGGGCACTTGCACAAATATGCACATAGGTCAAATTGGTTTTAAATCATGAGGAAAAGGTGCTCATAATGAGTCACATCGCAGCTCTTCTTCAAGCTGCTCAGGTCTACTGTACTATGTCCAGCTAAGGAAGCTGTCTGCTTGGATAATGGGCACAGGCCGAAATGTTCTGCAAAGTAGGCAGGCAATTTAGATGAGTAATGAATGAGTTAGCAGAGTGTGATTATATATTATATTTTATAATATTATATAATATATATATTATATAATATATATATTATATATATACTTTCAAAGTAGACTTTGAAAAACCAATGGAATAGGACACTTTAGATCTTCCTTGATTTTCTTCCCAAATATCCAAGGACTCAAACCTGGGATGCCGTCATAGCTTCCTGACTCCTGCTTTAGTGGGAATGTGTACACAGCGATCAACATCTTGAGCGTTACAGGGCATTAATAGAATTCAGAGATGTATCACATAAGGACAGGGGTGAACTGATAATACAGAGTCAGAAGAAGATTTGAGAGTTCTTATCAAGTTCCTGAAGGGTTATCGGGTATAAGTGGAACCAGGCTTGTTCCCTTCATGATCCCTCTAGAGAGTGGTCCTAATACTGATGAAGAGGCAGACTGCTGGACTGGCTTTTAGGGTTAAGTGGTTTTCTAGCACTCAGAGATGGGTATCAGTAAATTAGACTGACTTGGGAGACTGTGAGCTTCCTATCACGGAATGTGCTCCTGTCAAGATTAAATGGGCACTTGCTGGGAATGATAGACACTAGAGAGGATATTAGGCTCATAATCCTGAGGTCTTTTCCAATCTGAGATAGTAACATTATGTAATGTCAACGTCTTAAGAAGGGGAAGATGAAGATATCTTTCCTTGCTCTCATCTCTGTCCTTTCTCCATCTTGATTATCCGTTCCCTCAAGTTCTCCTCAACCCTCCCCTTCTCCTCTCCTCTTCCCCTTCCACCCTTCTCTCCCCACCCCCTGCTCCCAATTTTTGTCAGGTGATCTTGTCTATTTTGACTTCTCCAGGTGGAGCTATATATGTTTTTCTTAGGGTTCACCTTATTATTTAGCTTCTCTAGTATCATGAACTATAGGCTCAATATCCTTTGTTTATAGCTAGTATCCACTTTTGAATGGGCACATACCATATTCATCTTTTTGGGTCTCGGTTACCTCACTCAGGATAGTGTTTTCTAATTCCATCCATTTGCATGCAAAATTCAAGATGTCATTTTTTTTTAACTGCTGAGTAGTACTCTAATGTGTAAATGTGCCACTTTTTTTTTTATCCATACTTTGGTTGAGGGGCATCTAGGTTGTTTCCAGGTTCTGGCAATTACAAATGATGCTGCTACGAATGTAGTTGAACCAATGTCTTTGTAGTATGATTAAGCATCTTTTGGGCATATGCCCAAGAGTGGTATTGCTGGATTCTGAGGTAGGTTGATTCCCAATTTTCTGAGAAACTGCCCTACTGATTTCCAAAGTGATTGTACAAATTTGCATTCTCACCAGCAATGGATGAGTGTTCCCCTTATCCCACATCCTCTCTGGCATAAGCTATCATTAGTGTTTTTGATCTTAGTCCTTCTGATAGGTGTAAGATGGTATCTCAGAGTTGTTTTGATTTGCATTTCCCTGATGACTAAGGATGCTGAACATTTCCATAAGTGTCTTTTGACCATTTAAGATTCTTCTGATGAGAATTCTCTGTTTAGTTCTGTACTCCATTTTTAAGTTGGGTTATTTGAGCCATTATAGGGTTAGCAAGAAGCCTGGCTCTAGAGAAATTCCCAGCAATCCACAAGAATGACCCCAGCTAAAATCCAAAGCAATAGAGGAAAGGGGGCCTGAATTGGCTTTGCCCTGTAGTCAGACTGATGACTATCTTAAACATCATCATAGAACCTTCATCCAGCAACTGATGGAAACAGAGGCAGAGACCCACATTGGAGCACTGGACTGAGCTCCCAAAGTCTAGTTGAAGAGTGGGAGGAATGAGAATATGAGCAAAGAGGTCAAGACCATGATGGGTACACCTACTGAAACAGTCTACCTGAGCTAATTGGATCTCACCAACACTATCTGGACTGGGAAGAAAAAAGTATAGGACCAAAGTAGTCCCTCTGAATGTGGCTGGCAGTTGCATGGCTGGGGCAGACTGCAGGGCCACTGACAGTGGCACCAGGATTTATCCCTTCTGCATGTGCTGGCTTTTTTGGAACCAATTCTCTTTGTATGGACACCTTCCCCAAAACAATGTGCCTTACCCTTCCTGGGAGTGGATGGGGATGGGGTGGGAGGGAATGGAAGGAGGGGAGGGAGTGGGAACTTGGATTGGTATGTATAATGAAAAAAGATAGTTTGTTTTCTTTTTTAAAAAAATAAAAAAAATAAATTAGAAAAAAGAAGGGGAGAATGGAAGAGAAATTCTAGAAGGATATACATGGCAATGAGGAAAGAACCTAGAAGCTGGTATCCAGTACTTCTTTTAAAAGGCTGTTTATCAGATATCAACTCCACTGTGTGTGTGATGTTTTCATCTGTGTGCACACATGTGTGCAAGTGTATATGTATTAGTGAGCATGAACATGTGAAACCCAGAAACTGATATGTGTCTTCTTCAATTGCTCTCTGCTTTTCTTCTTTTCTCCTCCTTTTCTCTCCCCTCATGTCTTTCTCTCAAGATAGGCACTCTCACTGAATGTGAAACTCATAAATTCAGCAAGGCTGCCTGGCCGGCGAGCCCTGGAGATCCTCCAACCTCCTTTCCAGTTCCCGAACTCCAGGCTTATACCATCACACTGGGACTACAGGCTCACGCCACCAGACTTGGCTTTTACGCGGGAGCTGAGGATCTGAACTCAGGTGCTTCTGTGTTGTAAGTACTTTACTGACTCAGCCAGCTCCCCAGCTCCCAGATATCAGCTCCTTTTTACAGGAAAGTAGTCATTCAAAGTCTGAAGGCACAGGAATCCAGGATTCATTTTTCTTCTAGAGTGAAGGAAAATTCAGTTCTTCTGACTAGACAGAAGTTAGGAATAGAATAAGAGGAAGACGACAGAAACGAAGCCATCTCTCCTGCACTTTCCTGAGGTTCTTCTCAAATATTCTTTTATCTTCTAGCTAATGGTTAGAAAGTTTGAGCTATATTTTCATGCTTGGTGTCGTTGGATAGAAGCCAGGTATTTTCCAAATTCTCTTTAGGGACACAGTAGGACACCGCCAACTTATATACAGTTAGCAAACATTTTTTATGCTTGATCAAATAATTCCATGTTTAGCTAGGCGCAGAGGCAAAGGTTTTACTGAGCATCCGCAACTTTAAAATTGTGTTCACTGCTTCCGGTTTGTGCGAACACACTGACTCGCCAGGAAGAACTCATTAGGTTTCTTCTTCTGTTTAATACAAGTGGTTCTGGGGAAGAAGAGTTGGTCTTCTGGACGGTGAGGCCCCCTACAGTAGAGGTCAAAGGAAACAGTCTGACACCCAGTAACTTCCTGCTGAACTCAGTGCTCCCTCCTTAGGATGGTGACTGGCTACCACAGGGGTCCAGCAGGATAAGCCAGTCAGTGAAGGGCTTTACTAAGCTCTCATACAATATCTCTATGAACACTTCCATCAGAGGACTGCCAAATCCTTTGAAGGTCACTGTGGAGTCAGTGTGGCTCTGCCCTGGAGGCACAGAGTGGTGGGACTTCACCTCAGTCTTGTGTAAAGTCTCATCGTCTGCAAACTCTGCTGCTGCCTTCTATTTCCATTTTGCCAGCCTCTGTTCTTAGGGAATTATTTCTACAATCTAAACCCATCCCTCTTCGGTCACTATTGTTTGTTAGGTCCAGGTTCTCTGCAATCATTGGCTCAAAATACTTTTCCTTCTGAAATGGACTAAGTGGTATTCACATTTGGATAGCTGATCATTGGTGGCTTGTTTTTCCTGTTATGTTATTGACTTGTACAGCAAATATATATTATTAACGGTGAATAGAAGAACTAAATTTTAGCACAAAAATGAGTTAGAATTAAAGATGCTGCCTTCATTTTCTTCCTACATTTATTACTATGTTGTGAAAGCAGACAATTGCCACTGAATATGTGCATTGAAGACAGTGGTAACCATTTGATGGTTCTCTTCTGTATGCTCTTACATGGAAGACAATGGTAATCATTTGCTGGTGTTCATCTATATGCTCTTACATGATTTTCTTTTGTCAATTGCACTTTCCTTTTGGAAAACAGTGCTTCCATAACTTTCATTTCCCTCCAACCATCTCTCCTTCCTCCCTCTTCCCTCCCTTTGTTCATCCCTTACTCTCTCCCACCTCCTTCCTCGCTCTGTTCCTCCCTTCCTCCCTCCCTTTCTTCTTGGGTCTTTTGGTTTTTAATTTGTGATAGGGTCTTGCCCATAACCCATCCTAACCATGAACTCAAAATCACCCTTTTTCAGCCTTTTGGGTGCTGAGGTTACAATTGTGGGTCACCCCGATCTATTCTGTAGTTCTCATTTTCAGAGCAAGGAAACTGGCACCCATAGGAAGTATCTTACTCTTCAACCTGGGAGGTGAAAATGACAGGCGAAGATGCATCCCAGGGAGAGACATCAGTGTCTGCTCTCCAGCCAAGACGCCTGAGCTGTCAGTCCTATGACAGCTTACATTTTAGAGCAGCTTAGGGTTTACAAAAGTCAGCGAACTTGTGTTCTTGACATGGGGGTTCCTTGCATACCACAGGGCAGGTGTCACCTCTATTTTAATGACTCAGAAGCTAGAATTTAGGTAGGGCAAGATCCTGCCCAAGGTCATGTCCTGACAAACTTGTACTTTCTAGTAATTTCCATGACAAAGGCTTGCGTGTTCTCTATGTTGTAAACAATGCTGCGGAGGGAGAATTTGGTCTAGCACACATGTAAAGGGGAAACAAGATATTTAATTAAAAGAAACGTTTATCAGCGATGTATAAGGATGCAGACAAAAACAATACTTTTGTTAAGAGACACAAAATTCTCTCTTCAGGATGTGACGTGGCCATTGCAAACATGACCTCACAGCAGCCGCAGCAGTATGCCTTGGGTCTGGACAAGGCTGGACCTATCGGCAGCCACTCATGGATAGAAGAGGGGCTCATGGAGCTTTATCCATCCCTGTTGAACTTTTGACAACTGATGGATTCTGGGAAGAGGGGCAACCATGGCCTTTATTGTGTACCAAATGGTGAGTCCACCAGGTCCAATTCCAATGGCTATGCCCAAACCTGTGGCCACACAGTCAGCTTAAAATAAGAGGGCCACAAAACAACACAACAAAAGCCAAAGGGTATGGAAAAGGAACATGTAGGGAGGAGGAAGGGATGACAGGTTTAGGGGAGATTAGAAAGAACAGCGGTGACAGTAAACAGAATCAGGACATACATGTATGAGCTTGTCAAAGAACAAGTTTAATCAACCTATAGGTGGAAAGTGATGATAAAAATAAAGATAAATGAGTTTGAAGTGGTTAGAATAAATGAGTTTCAAAGATTCTCTAGTATCTTCCGCAGATTGGTAAAATTAAATAACACTCTAAAAATTAAATTATGGAATCAAATTCAGAATCTAATTAAGGAATAACAGAAATAAAATATTTTGTAGATGATGAAAATTTTATCTTTTAAAAGTACTTATTTACTTTTAAAGTTATATGTATGTGTATCTGTGTGAGTATATCATGTGTGTGTGTGTGTGTGTGTGCGTGTGCGTGCACACGCGCGTGTGTGCTCGCACACTTTCTAGATCTCTCAGAGATAAAGTTACAGGTCACCACTGGGTGCTAATAGAACTCAGTTCCTCTGGAAGAGCAGCAAGTGTTCATAACTGCTAAGCCAATTCTTCAGTCCATTTTTTTCTTAAAAGAATCATTTAGAGTGAGTTTTCTCCCCTTCTCTTCCCTCTAACTTTTCTCTGCGAGAAAGAACAAGCTCCTATAAATGTGCTGTTTTAAAGATTCATACAGCAGAAGTTTGCATCCTCACTTTCAGAGCCTGTAAAATCAGCTGCAGCCCCCATTGTCACTCGAGCAAGCTGCAGTGAGAAGAGCCTTAAAAAGAGTGATTTGGCTTACCACAACTCAGAAGCCACCAAATTTCTCATGAACGTGAAGCAAAATACCCAGGTGACATGAGGGTGACAGATGAGAAAACTGTCTTCCTCAATCTTACAAAATGTTGTTTTGTCATAAGATACTACACAAAACTGTGAAGGCTAGGGTGTAAGATACTAGAAATGCTATATAGAGACATTTCTAGTAAATAAAACAGCGAGAGTCTTCAATACCAGGATCTGAGAGGCTGAAACACCAGGATTTCTGAGTCCCAGAAGATGGTAGGCTATGGAGTGAGATTTTTTCTAAAAACACAACACAACAAATAAACAAAAAATACAAAAAAAAGTATTTTCTTCACACGATAAAATGTATTTCTTTAATGTAGAAACAATAGGTTTCAACATGGCATTTCCATGCCTGTACTTCACTACAGTCTGCTCACAGGACCCCTTCCCTCCATGTCTCACCTCATGCTTGTTCCTAGTTCTCTTCCTCCTTCCAAATATTCTCTCTTCTGCCTCTCTCTCTCTCTCTCTCTCTCTCTCTCTCTCTCTCTCTCTCTATTTCTCTATCTCTCTCCCTCTCTCTCATTCACACACACACACACACACACACACACACACACGGGCACACGTGCATGCATGGCCCGAGAGAGGAAAGATGATATTTTGTCTCTTCTGTACCCCATGCTCTCTTGATCTGTACCTCTCTTTCCTTTACCTTTTCCTCTCCATTCATAGTTTGCTTTTTCACTTCTCTGAATCTATTAATCTTTTAAATCAGTTTTAAATCTATCTACTTTGGCTTTTCTATTCTTCTGTTCTGTAGCATAAATGATAATAAATAATATATACTTCTAAAAAGTTAAAATGAAGACAAAATATACACATATATATGTATATATATGTGCACAATGTAATATAAAAGAGGTTATTTTGCATTCAAGAAACAGATCAAGGTTAGTGTGGTAATTTTAGAATTTAACATTTAAGTTAAAACACAAAAAGGTGACTCAGAACTTTTAGTTCATTTACATTTCACATGCTCATTAATGTGCAAGAGATGGGAATATTTTAATCCCTTTGATTTTAAAGGCCAAATTCTCAGGGTAAAAAAGAAGCAAAATATCTTTAAGTGAAAGGTAAGAAAAAGGCAGACATGTGAGTCTATTGGAGTCTGAGGCAAGAGGATTATCAATTTGAGGCCATTCTGGCCTGCATAAGGAGAGAGACAGAAACAGAGATAGGGAGGAGGGACAGAAGGAGAGAGGGAGGAGAGAGGGAGGGGGAGGGAGAGAAGGGGATGAGAGGAGAAGAAGGGAGAGAGGGAAAGGAAGATAGGGAGAGAAAAGAGGGGGAAAGAGGAGAGGGAGAGAAATGGGAAGAGGGAGAGAGAAGGATTGAGAGGAAAAGAGAGGAAGTAGAAGGAGGGAGGGAGACAGGAACAGGGGAGGGAGATAGAGAGAGGGAGAGAGAGATGGGGAGGGAGGGAGGGGGAGAGGGAGAAGGAGATGAAGAGAGAGGGAATAGAGACAGAGGAGGGAATGAGCGGGGGAGGGGATAAGAAAAGAGACGGAGAGGAAGAAAGGAGAGAAGGAGCTAGGGAGGGAGGGGGAGAAAGCATTCTAGCGTCAATCCGCAACAATACAGTAGTAACTCAGCCCGATATGACTGGATTCACATTCCATACGTACTCTTTGTCCTGCAATGAAATGGTTCTTCTCCTGTTCCAGACCACATGTTAAAGATTACGAATTGGTCTAGAGAGATGATTCAGGGAATACAGTGTTTGTTGTGCAAACATGAGGACCCGGGTTCAGATACCCAGGGCCCATGAACCACAGGTCCTGTGATGCACATCTGTAGTACCAATAGTTTATAAAGATGGAAAACGGGGAAAGGAGAATCCTGGGAGCGCAACAGTCTGCTGGCCCGAGAGACAGAAGTGAGCAACAGAGAGACCCTGTCTCAAGCAAGACAGAGGTGAGGATCCACATCCCACAGCTGAGACTGTCCTCTGACCTCCACATGTATTACATGGCATGTATGTGCCTACAGTCTCTCTCTCTCTCTCTCTCTCTCTCTCTCTCTCTCTCTCTCTCTCTCACAGACACACACACACACAGACACACACACACACACACACACACACACACAGACACACACACACACAGAGAGAGAGACAGACAGACAGACAGTCAGACAGACAGACAGAACATACAAGAGAAGGAATCAGACACACACACTAATCCAGCCTGGCTGGACTTCCCGTAATCTGTGGCAAATGATTTACGTTATTTCTTTATCACCCTGGAGAGCCTGCTGCATGCAGTACCCTGGTGGAAAGTGGATTGCATTCATTGTGTGATATCATATCCTAAGGTAATGGTAGTGTTCACCGCAACCACAGTTTTATGCTTATATAAACATAAATTTAAGTAAATAAATTTGAGAGGTAGTGATTTATCTCATGAATGAGGGAGAGGGACAACAGGCTGCTTTGCCTTCCCGAGTTCAAGTCCCGTTACTGTCACTTACTCCACAGTATCTTTCAACCCTAACCTGATCATCTTAAAAGTGAGTGAGTGCTGGGGAGATGGCTCAGTGAGCAGAGTGTATTGAGCGCTGTGAGGACCTGCATGTGGATCGCCAGAACCCACACAAAGCTGAAAGTGGCAGTGTGTCTATAATCCCAGCGCCCCCGTGGGGAGATGAGTCAGGGACAGGGGAATGCCTGGAAGGGAAGCATGTAGGTGATCTAGCCTGACATGGGCAGTGGTGATGAGATTCTGTCCCGAGAAAGGTGGAAGATGACAAACACTCATGCTTGTCAGGTATTTGACCTCTATACTTGTGCACTGACCTACATTCGTGTGCATGCTTGTGCGTGCTTAAACACACACACACACACACACACACACACACACACACACACACACATAATGAGGAAAGAGGAAGGGAGAGAAAGAGATATATTTAAATAATAAATACAATGCTGAGAGTGCCTACCTCTAAGGTCTGTTATGTAACAAAAAGACATAAAAAATCCTGGAGGCTGGAAAAGAGGGATGGGGCCATCCATTTAAAGCACCTGCTACTCTTGTCAAGGACCTGAATTTGGTTCCCAGCACCCATGTCTGGTGGCTCACAACCACTTGTAACTTTAGTTCTAGGGGGTCCAATGTCTTCCCCTAGCCTCTAAGGGCACCTGTGCGCTAGTGACATTTACTCACATCAACACATGCCCGCAAATATGCATAAATCAAAATGAAAATAAATCTTTAGACACCAACAAAGCACATAATCCCTAACAATTTCCAGGGTTTGTAAATCCTGGTCCTTGAGTCTCCCGGTTTTCCAGACTAGAGCCAGGCTGTGTTGTTAGATTCTTTTTCCATTCTGTCGCCGCGTCTGTAGAAATCACTGGTCTTTGATTCAGCCCCCAGATTGACGGCTAGTCCTTATTTCAGTCTTTCATTTGGGGCATTCACTGGTTCAAGAGCGAAGCTGATTGAGCAGCTGTTGGGATCTGTGCTCGCGCAGATGAACAAAGCATTTGAAGCAGCGGTGAGACTGACAGCGTGGCTGGGGGAGGTCTGTGTCCTCAAGTGATCTTCAGGAAGCTGCATCCCCACAGTGCCTTCTTCGGCTGGCCTTGTAAGGCACCAAAAGCCGGCCTAGACTGCTACATCTTGAATTGTCGGCCATCCTTGCATTATTGTTTGCTGTTGATAAACTTCATAAGGTTTTCAAACTTCTCTCCTTTAATGGTACTGGTGGTAGAACCCAGTACCTGACACATGCTAGGCAAATGCTTGAATATAGAGCCATGTCCCTAACTCTGTCCCTTTAGAATATTTGATTTTGTGTGTGTGTGTGTGCACATGTGTACGCATGTGCATGCACATGCACTTTGTGCATGTGAGTACAGGTATCCATGGTAGCCCAAGTTGTCGGACCTCCTGGAACTGAAGTCATACATGGTTGTGAACTTAACTTGGGTTCTTTGTAGGAACAGTAGACACTCTTAACTGCTGAGACATCTCTCTAGCCATATTAAAACTCTTATTTTCATGTATTATTTTGGGATGATCTCGTTGAATTACCCAGGTGGGCCTTGAACTTCATCTGTAGTTGGAGCAGGTCTTGAATTCACAATCTCTGTCTCTCACTTTCGAACAGATGGGATTACAGGCCTGAGTCAACAAGTCTGGCTATGTTGGTTTTAACTTTCAAAAACTCCACAAATACAACGTAACCTGGGAACTGCATGTCATATACACAATGTCAAGCTCACTGTATACCTATGTACTGTAGACCATATATATTTATTGCTATGTGTAAAGGGACTGGAAATCATCTTCCTGAAATACAGTTTTCAGTCATTCCTATACTAACGTATCTTTCACATTAGCAAGTAAGTCCTATCATGTATGGAGAGGAAGGGAACTCTGGAATGTTTTCACCTAACCTCGTCACCAAAAACCTGTCAAATCCAGAGACAGCTATTTATTTTCCATGGTTTATAAGACCCAAAGTTTCTATTTTCATGTAATGAGAAATGGAGGTGGTATAGGCTGCCCTTGCATCTTCCTCACCATCCTCTTTTGGTCCTAAGTCCTTCTGCTCCTGAACTCTACAGAGATAAATATAAGAAAAGTCCCCTTTAATTTCTAAGTTTTTTTTTTTTAGCTAACCCATTTAAAGATGAATGAGAGACTGTGACAGCCTATCTCTCCCCTTTAGCCTCCCAAGAGCTCACTTAAAAAAACATCACCGGGTAGACAAGATGTCTCCCCACAGGCTCACCTGGTTATACACATCATCCCCAGCTGGTGGTGCTATTTCAGAATGTTGTAGAAACTTTAAGGAGTGTTCCCTGGAGGAAGTGGGTTACTGTGGGTAGGCACTAGAACTTTATGTCTGGCCCCTCTTGTTCAGTCTCTTCCTCCAGGTCCATCCTGAAGTGAGGAGACTCAGCTACATAGTCTTGTTACCTAATGCCACAGATTACTCTATCTACCCTACAGTGATGGACTATACCCTCTCAACCTGTAAGCCAAACCAAATTTCTCCTTTAAGTTGCTTTTTGACAAGTATCTGGTCACAGAGATAACAAACATAATGAATCTAATAGCTTAAGTAACATGTGTTTATTCTACAAAGCTCTAGAGTCTGGGAAGCTCCACATTCAGGTTCTGACTAGTCTAGATTCTGGGAAGACTTCCATCACGGCTTACAGAAAATGCTAACTTCTCACGTTATCACTACATGTGGAGAGAGAACAATGTCTCCTTTTTAAGTAAATCCTCCAGTTTTATCAGTCATGTCAGTGTACTACCCATGTGACATCTTTAACCATTGTTAACTCCCGAGAACTGCCCAGGGGTGGGGAGAGTATGGGGCAGGGGGCAGGGCTTCAGCACAGAAATGTCAAAATTTCTCCTATTTAATCCACAGCAAGGACAAGACAAAGAACAGTCATAGTTATAGGAGAAAAAAGAGTATAAAAGAGGTCATTTTTGAGCTGTGAGAAAATTTTACCGAGCTCAACAATCAGCAATCATAATACTTTTCTACAAAGCTGTGTGAAGGGTGCATTCGGGAGCACACGTGAGCATGAAGATGGAAAATGGACACCGCACAACCCGACTTCTTACTCGGCGGACGTCAGATGTGTGTCTCATAGAAGCGGTTGAGAATACGAAGGAGTCGATCTTAGATTCTGATGGACAGAAGCCAAATCCAACATGAAAAGACACCCTCAGCCTGGCTCATGGAATTATGAGTGTCACAATCATTTTAATTTTCACTCCCTACAATTTCCAAGGCTTCACCTTTGAGAAACACCTTCCTTAGTGTGAAACTCCCAAGCTCTGGCTCACCGTTTGATCTGCTCTGGGTACGAAGAATCAGCAATTTCTCTCATATAGCCATCTGTGAGTATAAAGACCAGTGAATTTCCTCTTGGGAAACACCTCCCTTTTAAAAACAGTTTTTCTGCATATCTCCTGGACCCATCAATTGGGAGACTCATGAGGGTCTCATCAGCATGGAGCACAGCTACAGGATCCCCTTGTGGTCCCTCCATGCTCCTACTCAAAATAGATGATGCAGTTTCCCAGCAGTGGGAGCAAGCATCCCCTCCCTGCATCCCAGCTGCTTCTTCATAAGGAACTCACTTGTCTACGTTGTAATGAGCCACAGATCTTCAATTTCTGTCAGAAATTGAAATTTCTAATTCTTCTGTTAGAGAAGATGTCAGTCTTCTCTAACTAGATTTAAGTTGCCAGATATTAATCTTCGAACCTTAATTTCCTTCAACTCCATGTATTCCTTTCCCCACAAGAAAGTCGGGTCCACACATGCAAAATGCAGGGGGAAAAAAGCAGCTTCCATGTTCATCTTCCAAACTTCTCTCCCTGGTGGGCTGATTCTAGCATTCGGATACCTGCTTAGGAGACACTGTTTTGCTCAAGATATCTGAAACTGAGACTAACTTTTAAGTTTATTTTTACATTTTAAAATTTACTTATTTGTATATGTATGAATGTGTGTGTTCTTGTGTGTGTGAGTGGATGTGTGTTTTTGTGTGTGCTCACATGTTCCACAGAACAGCTGAAGGGAGTCAGTTCTCTGCTTCCAACACGTGGGTTCCAGTAGTGGAGCTCAGGTCACCAGGTTTGGTGACAAGTGGTGAGCCCTTTCACGACTGAGCCATTTTGTCATTTTGCCAGCTGGAGACTAACTTTCCAATTCAAGGTAGGACCAGGAGATGTTAAGAAAGGCATCTAGAGGGAACTGAAGTAGACACTGGTGGCATTTGAAGTCACTAATTCATTAAGAGCCTTGGATCCCCTGGAGTCTCAGGGTCCCTGTCAAAATACAGAGATAAGGATTCTTTGAATTCTCCACTTTAGAGTTGATCTCTACAGACACTTGGTCATTAGGAGAATCCTTAGATAGTGTGCCTCAGGGGGCTGGAAATCCCGAGGTGACAGTGGACATCCCATTTCCAAGCAGATATGGGCTCGGCATCTCATCCAGCAGGACTGAACAGAAAGGTTAGCCTCACATGAAACATTTAGAGATTACTTGAAATTGTGATTGGCTATCTTCTCCTGAGGAAGAATATTTAAAGCATAAAAATGGATGAATTATTATGTGATGAGATTCCCCAGGTAGACACAAGGGACACAGCTTAATGTCACTCTAATCTATCTTCAGATAATTGCTTAGCAGTTGCTCTCAGGCTGACATTTTGTTTAAATCAAACTGAATGTGCGGACTTTATTATCTATGCCTCTCCGTTAAATGGGGGAAGAGCCTGCGGCTTCTGACCTTTAAAATACAATCTTTTCTCTTCTGTAAGAATTAGGAGGATATTTTAGCAACATGTGAGGGAAAATTCTTAGAACAAGCACAACTCATCATATTTTCACCAACCAAATCTTAGAAGCGAAACTTTGAAAGTTCTTTACGGTACTTATCAATCACCCCACTTACAAGGGTGACGGCCTCTAATTTAAAAGGAAACCCAAATGTTTCCAGGAAATTACAAGACTGTCCTTTAAACTGGGCCTTTCTCAACTCCCCCTCTGTGGTACTGGTGGACGTGGTACCTCAATGAGGTCACCTTGAACCTTTTCCATTTTCAGAGGCAGTCCCTTCAGCAGATCCGTGCTTTGCCGTGTTCCTATCCGCTGGCAGTTCTCACAAAGCCTGTCTCACGAGTCTTCCTCGGGATGATAGCTCAGCATAAGGCTCCTTTGGCTCTGCCTGGAGGACGCTGGCTAGCCAGTGTTCTTCCTTCTACCTGGAACTGGAGTCTACACACCACTTCACCACGTCTTCAGGCTCAGGATCTTCCCAGTTCTGCACTGTGCTCTCACCTTCTGAATTCCCAGCTCCTTAGATTACTAATGTGAATACTTGAGCATTTTGTTATAAATATATGAATCATGTATATATGTATGTATGTATGTATGTATGTATGTATGTATGTATGGTGTGTCACCATGGTAAATCTATATTATAATGTTTCTTGTCACTCAAATGTTTTGAAGTTTTAGAAATATCAGAAGCAACCTTTCAAATGACACTGTCTCCCCAAAGCTTGCAGAAAATTTTTCTTTATAAATTTCCAGGCAATAGTTACTTTTACCCCTAGAAATAGAATCTCTTTTTATTTTTCCCCTTAAGATGAGAATGTACTTCTGTATGAAATCTTATATACCCCGCTGTGGTGATTATTTTGCTTAGCTACAATCAATTTAGGAATTTCAAATACTATATTGTCCCTTAAACTTGCATTGGAGATACAGATTAGGAAACAATTGTGTTCGATTTAGGGTGGTGTAGAGGGATGCAAGTGGACTGGTTCTGAAAGAAGTTGGAACATCTTCCCAAGGACTCCATTTCTGAGACTTAGGCGATACTTTGAGTGTGTCCTGGAGTCCTGAGAGTTCAGGAGTATAGGTGGCTGAGGACCCTAGAGTTCTTCCATCTCTTTTCGCATGTCCTTCTTGGACAAGCTCACTTTTCACTAGCATATGACAGCATGGGATATTCTGGAATTTTCCCTGATTATCTTTCTCTTGGATGCTGTATTTTTACAGGACACGTTCTATACTTTCTATGTCCGCTTATTGGAGTGTGATCTCTATACAGTTCCAACCTCCTGCTTCATTTGATATCGAAACCTTGGTGTCTAAAAGGAAGTTGGACACAAGCTACATGAAATTAGTAAGCACCACAAAGTTAGGTCACCCAGGGAGAAAGAGGCACATTGTTGGGAGATGGAAAGGCTACTGGTGAAAACAGGCAATCCTTCCTGCAAATGGACTCACTAAATTTGAAGTACAACTTCATGTTTTTGGATCATGAAAAATAGAGTTCAAATTGGAGAGGCGGTAAAGCGGTTGTACAAGCATGAGGACCTGAATGAATTTGTATTTCCAGCGTTCATATAAAAAGCTGGGTATGGCGGCATGTGCTGCCTATGCTTATAATGCCAGCCCTGGGACATAGCTGACATAGAAGACAAGAACAACCTTGGGGCTTGCTGACCAGCCAGTCTAGCAGAAGCAGCAAGCTCCAGGATTAATGAAAGTCCCTGTCTCGAGGAGTACGGTGAAGGGTGATCGAGGATAATACCAGATAGCAACCTCTGGCCTCCATATACTTGCATGTGTGCGCGCGCACCCCCCACCCCGCCCCATACACACAAACAAGAAATCAAAAATTGAATTCACAAGCTATGCTATTTTACAGTTCTATTCCCTCTTTTTTCTCTAATTAGAGAAATTTACATTTTTATTCACTGTTTCATATTCTTCACCCCATTATGCCAACATTTGCATAGCCAGAACTCTAAAGTAAATCTCTCAGTGTACAAAGGGCAAGCTCAAAGCTAAAGCAATAAAGGGTTCATTAATACTACATTGCTCAGCATTCCTCTGCTATCTTAAACTGTGACAGTTCAATATAGAATTCATCTCAGGAAACAAAGCAACAAACCCAACAATCAAGAAAAACCTCATTCTATACTGTCATTCTAATTGATATTAATTATTATAAGAACGTCATTCAGAGAATTCCATCTATAGGGAAGTATTCATTTTTAACGATTATCTTCAACTTGTAGTCCTTTAATTTTTGGATAGGAATCTTTAATTGTGTCTTATTCATTGGCAAATTTGTCATACTATCATATAACCAGAGTAATACATTCTTTCTCTTGAACATCCCAGCCAACTATCTGTGGCTTTTAAGTGAGAACCTAGAGGAGAAGAGCCTGCCATGCTCCTAAGCCAGCACAATGTCCAACTGCATTCTCAACACCTACCCTCACATCTGCAGGTGGGAGTAGCTCTCACTGCTCATCAAAGAAGTTTCTTTCTGCAGTCGGCAGAGATCACCATAGAAATCCGTGACTGGACAATGACACCGAGAACAACTGACCATGGGTGCCTAGCAATGATTGATACAGCTACAACATCAGCCCTACACCTAAGGCTTGGGGAACATGGAGGAATGGGGGAAGAAGGCATAGGAAAGCCAGGTGACAAGTGCATCTCAATATAGCTTTTCTCTACATGACCCCTGAAATACAACAATTTGGCTGCCTAACCAGACCTGAGCAATGACAGCACCAGTTGACATGCCAGTGTGAATGCTGGGAATCTCACAAGGCCTATCCATGGATGAAGAGTTAGACACAATTAATAGCTGCCAAGAAAGAGGGAGACTCACTCTTTTCCAGGGATGAGTCCTCTGGGAAGGTTATCCAATCCTAAGTAACCATCCCTAAACATATAGACATATAGGAAACAATAAGGGGACTCTGAAGGACATTTATATGTGTATATATACACACATGTATAAATAAAAGTAATAATAGTAATTTAAAAAGTTCCCTCCTACTGGTTTGCCTCATCCAGTCTTGATATGAGAGTATGTACCTAGTTGTTTTGTAACTTGTTCTGAAGTGTTCGGTTGATATCTTTAGGAGGCCTGTTCCTTTCTGAAGGGAAACAGAGGAGGAGTGGATCTGGGGGGAGACAGGAGGTAAGAGGAGGGACTGGGAGGAATGGAGGGAGGAAAAACTGTAGTCAGGATGTACTATATGAGAGAAGAACAAACAAAGAAACAAACACATAAATGAGGCCATGAAGTTGAGAGGCAGCGTGGGAGTCACCGCAGGAGTTGGATAAGTGTGTAGGGATGGAAATGATGTAAGATCTGTGTTCAGGTATGAAATTCTCAACGAAATGGAAAATGGAGGAACAGTACAAGTATAGCAATCCTAACGCCACAAAACAAATGAAAGGTTATTGAATACTTGAATCATTAAGAGTTTTATGCTATTTTTACTATATAACCAATTTTTCAAATCATCACATAAAACAAATAGGATCGTCAAACAAATGGATGACAAATACCTGGAACTTTAACAGTTTTTTATCATAGTGCAACTTAATTGGACTCAGGCTAGAATTATTTGAGAAGAAGAAATGTGGAGTTGCCACCATCAGACTCTAGCATGTATCTTCCTGGTAAGGCTAGTTCCACTAGCTTCACTAGCAAGCTCTACCATCAAGGCTAAGATGAATCAAGACATACAGCTACCCAACTTTATCTACCTAAAGTAGCTTGTAGTGTGGATTCTAATTGGTCTTAATAATAAACACATGGAGTCAGATATCAGGGTAAGTGCTGAAAGATCAGAGAGACAAAGGAACAAGCTACAGTCACTTCTTAGCTCTCCAACCTCTCAGTAGAAAAGGGGCCAAGCTCCTCTCTCTGCCCTGTCTTAGAATTTCCCATTTTCTCCTCCCAGATGCTGGGATTAAAGGTGTGTGCCACCACTTCCTGGCCTATATGACTAACTACTGGCTAGCTCTGCACTCTCATCTCCAGACAAACTTTGTTGGAGCACAAACAAAATATCACCATAATAGCTTTCTCTTTTTATTTCCTTCTTTATTTTAAGACAGTCTTTAATGTAGTTCAAGTTGACCTGTAAAATCCTATAAAGCAAAGATGGCACCGAGTTTCTGATCTTCTTGCCACTACTACTCCAGTACTGAGATTACAGGTATGCATTACTTTGCCCTGCTTATGGGGATGGAACCAAGGGCCTCAGGCATGCTAGTCAAACACTCCACCAACTGAGCTACATCCCCAGCCCTCAACAGTACATTTTAATCCAACTTCAAACCAGGACTATTGGATACAAAGCTCATGGCATTTACATACCTTGTAACTATATTGAGGAACTTTTAGAATATAAATGTGGGGGTTCACAATAGTATTAACCTTAAAGGAAGACTAATGTGCGTACAAATACATTGAGTAATGTGTTTAGGAGGCTTGAATAACTCTAGCATCATATGCAGTATATGAAATAACTAAATATTTATTTGTGACAGTTTGAATAAAGTTAAAAAGAAGACAAAGCAAACTTTTGCTGAACTCCAGTTTGATAAAATTAAGGGAAAGAGAAACCTTTATATTAATGGGAAAGAGCTAGATCTAGATAGATTATTAACTAAACGATCAACATGGGAAAGTATTCGCTTGTTCAGTGTGTACCAATTAGATACCAGACTATGATAAAATAATGGTGTGTCCTTTTCCCTTCAGGTGTGTCCACTTGACTCCAGCAATTTTGTTAAACAGGCTTCACAAAGAGTCATTTATTAGCAAATCCCAATATTTCAGAAACAATAACAAAGAGTCTATGGTGTGTGTGTGTGTGTGTGTTTGTGTGAAATGTGTCTGGGTGCACATGGACTGATGCCAGGTGTCTTTCTCAATCTCTGTTATTTTCATTTATTAAGGGACGTTCTCTTGCTGAACCCAAAATTCACCACTTCTGGCTAGTACAGCCAGCTTGTCCCATGATCCCTGTGTCTGCCTCTCCAGTACTGGAATTATAGGTGGCTACCATGCCTGATAGGCTTTCACACAGGTTCCGGGGATCTGAACTCTGGTCCTCATGCTTGCATTGCAAACACTTTATCCACTGAGCCTTCTCTCCATACCATAAAGGGGCCCTGAATCTTATAGCTTAGGTGAAGGAGAAAAAAGTAGTAAGAAGTCAGGCTGTAATAGAATCAAGAAGAGCTGCTTAACAAATTATTAGCTCTTTTGGCCCCTCGACTTTGTCCAAATCATTTAAAAATAATGTCTATCCTTTTAGGCTCAACAGATGTACCAGATATGTTTCTAATGTGATAAATTACCATTTTTATTGCTCATTACTTCATGTATCTAATTCAATGGTGAAGTCAGTTCCTAGCTGTGGGATAATTTCATTTGCTTGTGTTTAAAGTAAGAAAGTGCATCTGAATTATTCATTTTCTCATTCACAAATATTTACTGAAGTCTAATATGGTCTAATCATGGAAGATGCTATAAGCACACACTATTTTTGTTAAAAAATTATTGTTAAAGCTTAAGATAGGAGAAAAATAGTAGGGATAAGAATTTTTATATAGCAGTGAATATATACCAGTAAACACAGCATTGATGAGTCATTGCATGTATTAATTTCAATAATGCAAGCCTTCACAGTCAACTTGGTATTAACAAGTGTTTCTGTTGTATCTGTTTTATAATACATAGAAGATTAATTTGCATTTTGCATTAGATTATTATAATGAATCCAAACCATTGTCTTTCAGGTTCAAGGAATCTCTCTGATTAAAGGGAGTTAAGGACAAACTTAACTATGAAATATGCAGAAGAAGATTCAAGGTGAAGTATGTTCAATCTCAGATTCATTTTCGGCACCATTAATTTCCCTCCCACTAGCCATTCCATGTGGTGGCTTGTTGGGTAGTTTTATAGAGATTTTAATCTTCTTTTATCCTGAGCCCAGACACTCAGGAGCAGAAAGAATTTAGAAAAAAAAGAAAGCTTTACATTATTTGAAAAGCTCTGCCTGTCCTAATGTAGAATACCGAAATACAAGGGCCGTCTCTGCCTGAATCCTTTCAGAGAAAATTCTAAAATTGTATGAAAAGAATCTGTGGCCTCATTAGAGTTCCATCCACCACGGTGAGGAAGTAGACACAAGGCCAGCCCATCTTGATCTCAAAAGGAAACACAAAGGGATCTTACGAATAAGCGCTACTCTGTTTCTCTGAGGATGTTGTGTGTGTGTGTGTGTGTGTGTGTGTGTGTGTGTGTGTGTGTGTGTGTGTGTATTCCAGTTGCCATTTCAGTCTCAGAATGAATATTTGAGGGAAAACCTCAGTAGTCAATCTTAAGTTCGGCATAGCTCTTTATAGACCTATTATTAGGGTAAAATAGATCCCAAAACACACCCCAGTCTTCCTGATCAGCATAATGAAGAGTAGTTGGTAGCTGGACTTTTGTTAAGGAAGTTTGAGTCTCAGTACTGATACTGGGCAGCTCATGAATGCTTGCAATTCTAACTCCAGGGGGATCTGATGTCCTCTTCTGTCCAAAGGCACCTGTACTCATATGCACGTAACTGACACATACATGCACATAATTTAAAAAGTAAAATAAATCTTATAAGGAAAAGCTGAATGTGTCATTTGCCCAGAACACTGCTTGGAACCATCATTTCCACTGGGCTTTAATGTGCTTTGAATTTATCGGTTTCACTTTGAATCATGACTATGACAATGTCATCATATGCCCACGGGTGATTTCCTTCTTTGAAGAGATCCTTCCTATGATACACCTCTATGGTCTTTTCTTCCAAGGAGAAACACAGTCTCTACTGCACGTGGGTGGTTAAAATCTAACATAGAGATCTCACTTGTTAAAACCATACTTCATGAAGTCAATAGGGGAAAATGCTTTTCTGCTGCAGTTCCAAAAGATATTTGCGTTTATACTATTCATTGCTGAGAAGCGAGATCATCTATATATGTCCTAACCACAGAAGACATGTCCAGCTATACGCCTTCCGAGTGCACAGACCCTTCTAATACTATGCTTGGAAATTCATCCATATTGACTCATTCTTTCCCGATGAACCAAGCAAATACAAAAAGGAGAGATTTAGGGCTACAAAATAAACCGTACGATACAATGTCATTGCTTCTATCTAATCTGTCTAATTTCTCCTTGCTCCTGACAGTAAAGTGAAATTGGGAGGCAGACTGAGTAGCAATTTGTGTGACAGGTCACCAAGATTTTAGCCTGTGAGTCCCAGCCAGTGGAGCAGACCAAACTGAGGTCTTGTCAGAGTGGACAGCAGGCCAGCAGGGAATGGAGAAACAGGGCTTTGCTGTCTTTCCTTGCATGTTTATGTCCTTCTCTCCTTTAGTCAATACCTCAATGACTGGCCTTCAACCAAACCTGAATTCCGACCCTTTACTCAGCCAATGTTTATGTGCACACCACCCACTGCAGTTTCTCTTACTATTAAGGAAGAGTTTTAAACAAGAATTGACCAAATATTTCTTCGTCAAAAGTCATGATTGGGGCTGGAGAGCGGGCTCAGCTAGTGAAGTGCTTGTCTTGGCAGCAGGAAGATCTGAGTCTATGTATTTTCTAGCAAACTAATTATCTAGTTTCTCCATCATCTATCTATGAATATCTATCTATTCATTCATCTATCCATCCATTTCCCATTTATTCCTCAATCATACTGACTAGGGGACAACAAATTACATACACACACATACACACACACATATATCTACACACACACTATATACATACATACACACATGTATAGAGGGATATCTTTTTTAGTGTTTTGTGTTATATTTAAATTATTGTACATGCAAGTCTAAATTATTGCGAAGTCTTTGACACCAGGGAACTAGTCACTAATTTCTCTGTGTACTCACTGAATCTGCAGTACTTATGTACGCAGCTTTCTCTAAGTATGCCTACATAGTTTTGACAGTGCTCAAGAGGCAAGAAGCTGAGGCCATTTGTTTTCAAACTCAGTAGGTACTACTGCTATCTCACATCTGAATTATCCCATGAATTTAGAATTGTCCTCTTTTAAAACTGATAGATTCTTTTCTATTCTACTGTGTAACAGGAAATGAAAGGTCCTCAGGAATCACACTATCAAAATGGAAATACTTTTAAATCAACAAGACAGGACCATCACTGACACATGAATTTAACCCTTTAAAACATATTGGGAGCTAGATCTGGTAAAACACACTTGTCATCCCAGGTATTTAGGAAGCTATGGCAGGAAGACCACAAATTTAAACTCCAATTAGCTTACAGAGCTAGTTCAAATCCAACCTAAGCAATTTACCAAGATCTTGTCTCAAAATCAAAAAGCCCGTACTTGGGGAAGCTGGGGATGTAGCTCTGTGATAGAGTGCTTGCCCTTCATTAGCATGAATGAGCCACTGATTCAATCTCAACCTTGAAGAGCAATAACAATAACAATCAGATTCCACTGTTGCTAATTAACAGGAATGGATTACACCCATGGAGTCAAAGCCTAGATTCCTGCACAGGTAGTAAGCACATGCTGTAGGTTTTGCTTTCCTATTTCAGGCAGGACCAACCAAGCAACTGACCATATTAGGGACCTTGGTGTCTAAACTCTCCTTGTAGAAAAAAACCAGGTAACTGTGAAAGCAGAAACTCAAACAAATATAGAAAGGATAAATAAACCTGGAATAGGATAAAGCAATAGCTAGGATCATGAAATTCCCACACTGGGAGATGGAATTCTGATTGAACGATAGGTTTCATGTATGGAAATTTATCCTAGCATGTGCATGTGACATAATGAAGCATGCACAAGAGGCGCTGTCTTATCACAAGAGCCTTACTTCTGTGTGCTGAAAAGCATGCTCCACCTGTCTCTATTAGAACCCTTTCTGTTTTCATGTCCTTGAACATGCTAGGCGGTAAGTAGATCCACATCTGATACTGGGAGTACCAGTGAAAGCCATATGGCAGCCATGTCTGCTGACTGTATTGTTTAAAGATCGTAGGAAAATGGTTTTGTGAATCCAACTGTAATTCCCCATCCCCACTGCAAGTTGCATTGTCTCTCATGAGTTTTCATTGTCCACCTCTTTAAAGCTGTATAAATTACCTATTTATTCTACTATAATAAATATGATTAGTAATATAATCAACCTATTACAATAAATATATAAAATATTATAATAATGTATATTACTTTATTTAGGTACATGCTTATTCTTAATTATGTGCCAATTATTTATTCTCAATTATGTTCACTATGTACATGTGGTTAAGAGCATGTATGAGTGCAGATGTCCCTGGAGTCCAAAAGAGGACATCAGATCCCCTGGATCTAGAGTGACAGGCTGCTGTGAACCACCTCATGTAGGTGCTGGGGATTGAGCTTGGGTCCTCTGGAAGAGCAGTGAGCAGTCTCAATAGATATTCCATCTCTCCATCTCTGAGCGATGGACTTAGGACTACGGTGACTTTCATGAAGTCATGTTGGTACAAGAGGCTATGGGACAAAGAGTTACAGGTATGGACTCCTGTAGCTGACCTGTACCCTGAATTAACCCTGAATGTGATCCGGCACATAATTGTGAATTTACTTAGAACAGAGACCTTCCTTTGATTGTTTATGGTGACTTGATTACACGAATCTCTAGAGTAATCAGTTCTACAGTGCTCACTGTAGATAGCAATGTCACATTCCAGTGTCAAAAGGTTGGACACACCTATCAGAGAGCAAAAGAGGCCAGTTACACACTGGTGACAAGTGACAGTGGGGAAAGTGGGCATGGAGATTTGGTGATTAAAAAACAAAGAAGAAGCAGCTCTGTCTTATATAAGAATAATGAAGTCTCTAAGGTGCCCTGAAGGGTCTCCAAGGATAAGAAATGAAACTGTGGAGGCTACCGAGCGGAGGATCTTTTTCCTTCTTCTCCTTACCCCTCACCATTTTTTCAAACTCCTCAAGTAGAACTCACTAGAATATTTTTCACAGATCAATTTCTCACCATGAAGGCAAGGGATGAGAAAATCTTTGGGTTTTGCCTTGCCCTCACGAAAGAGGAGATAAATTTATATTGTGGATGCTTTTCCAATCAAGAAACTCTATGCTTGTTATAGGCTTTCTGATACCCTCTAACATAGTAGGGATTATTGTGGCTTTAAAGAAGAATGATTGCTTAAAAGGGCAGTTCCTGCTACAAATTCCCTTGTGATAGAAACCAATTTCCAGGCAGTTACAAGCAATTATACCTAGAAAACAGATACCAGTATGAGACCGAGTCCAAATGGCACCACACCCGGATACACAGTGCTTGAAATGTCTGAATCCTCCAATTGCTTCACAGCCTATTCTTTTTACCACAGGAAGCAAGCTTGTTGTTCTTGGGCAGATTTTAACCGATTGGAGATTAAGCTGAGGCATTACCTGAAACCAAATCAAAGAAGTAGAAAAACAAGTCGAAGTGTCTTGTCTTGAGAATCTAAGTTTTGTGGGGAGAAGACTCGGCAAGGCATTTCAGAAAGGAAAACTATATACAACACTCTAACTTGTAGAAAAAAATATTTATCTCAAGTGGATTTCCTGTTTGTTTGTGTGGACACTGGAAGACATTCTTGGGGTCAACAGGTCTAACCTCAGTACTGTGAAAACGAATCCAGATCTTGGTTCCCAGACTGGTGGCCTTTCCTGTAGACAGCAGTCTCTCTGCACGTAAATTCTGGAACAAAATTAAGGGCCTAGAACACTTTGTGTCAGAATTAAGTAGAACAGATAATTCATTCAAGAAACAGTCTGCAGTGAGAAGGTGGTAGTTGTGATGGTTAGCACTGATAATCAACTTAATAGGATCTAGGACCTATGGGTTCTCAACCTATGGATCGTGACCACTTTGGGGGCTGAACATCAGATATTTATATTACAATTCATAACAGTAGCAGGATTACAGTTATGAAGTAGCAACAAGTAATTTTATGGTTGAGGGGTCACCACAACATGAGGAACAGTATGAAAGAGTCACAGCATTAGGAAGGTTGAGAACTATTGATTTAGAATCATCAGAAGACAACCCCCTGGCATGTCTGTGAGACATTATCTTGATTAAGTTAACTGAGGTGGGAAAACACAACCTACAAGAAGGCAACCTCATTCCCTGAGATTCAGCCATGGACTGCATCAAAACCAGAAAGCATCATGGCCGAATAGACCATCCAGACTCTAGGTACAATGTGAGCAGCAGCCTCAAGCTACTCCAGTCATGTCTTCCCTACCATGATGGACTTCTCCTCAAATTGTAAGCCACTAACACATATATCCTGGAACACCAGCCTGGGGGTGTCCCACCCACAATGAACTGACCTCCATCAATCACTAATTAAGAAAATACCCTACAGGCTTGCCTGCCTATAACTGGATCTATAGAGACATTTTCTCAATTGAGGTTCCTTCCTCTCCAATGACTTTAGCTTGTGCCAAGTTGACATAAAATTAGCCAGGACAGAAGCCTGGCTAGTCAAAAGAGGTGATAACAGGGCAACAAAAATTATTTTTGTACAAGAAACACATGTGATGGACGTGGGTAAGAACAACAAAAAGGAGACACGATCTGCCAAGTGTTACCTAAGAGCTACAGTGAAAGCCAGCCTCTAAGAAGAGGATGGTGCCTGTCTTGGGCCACACCCACCCTCCTTCTCACCTCCTGCACCCTGCCCCTCTCACCTCACATTTCAGAATGCTTCTGCAATAACACATCCCTCCAGTCTCTGGGCTTCTGCACACAAACCACCCCTGGCTGGATGCCTTTCTCCACCAGTCATTGCAGAAACTGCCCCCATCATCGTCCTCCAAGTGCTTCTGTTCTCTCCCCTCCTCGAAGCTTTGTAGGGTAAGCCAGGGACAAAGGAACAGTCCTTCTCTGATCCTGTCACAGTCCTCAGCACAGAGTCCACCACACTGAACTGTCACTGTTTTCCTTCAGAGCATTGCAAAGTGCCCAGTTTTTGTAGCGTAAAAAAACCCCAAATTGAAATGCTAATGGCGCCACTTTCTCGCTATTAACCACTTCCAGGGAGCATTGTCACATCACTGAATCTGAACTGCCCCATCCATAAAGGAGCACTAAAACCTTCCCTATGGGATGACTGAAATCTCGGGTGGTGTACTTAGAAATCCCTGCCTACAGCAAAGACTCCACATTTATCAAGTCATAGCAAATGATTGCGATGAGGATAATAGCCTTCAGAAAGTTCATGATGTGATACTAATAAAGCACACAAAAATGTATCAAAAAAGTAAGCCATAATTAAACCCTTCCACTCTCAAGTTACTCTTGTCAGAAGAGCATCTAATGCAGTAGGTGATGTCATACAGGCAGACAGAAGACAAGAAGAGCCACCGTTTCCCATGTAGTCATTAGCATGCCATGCATCATTCCGACCGCCATAGAAAACAGATAGCGCTGTCATTACTTAAGACACCATTATTTCGAGAGGCTAATCCACCGAACACACAAAGTAAAAATCTGATTTAGAACTAAGCTTGTGTGATTCTTCCCAAATCAGACTACGTACCAGTTCTCAAACAGTCATCACTGTGTTAAATTTTATCTCAGGAGCCATGATACAAGCTACATTGGTTGCAATTAAAATTAATAAAATATAAATGAAGATGAGACGGCCTTTCTAATTTTACAGAATTTCCTAAGCTCTGCGAAGCAGCATGCCTTTCTTTTCTCCTCTGCCACAGAGTGAGCCTGGATGCAGTAAGTCGCAGAACTTTTCTCATGCAGCATGACCTGAGCTGTCCGGGTTTGGGTCTCAATGAATTACACAAACCTAGAACATTCTTAACTTGTTTTTTGCTTTTTTTTTTTTTTTTACTTGATAAGATAAAATAAAGATCACAATAGGGCAGCAACAAGATAGGATATGATCTATATACTCTCTTAATAAGCATACCAACTATGTGAATCTATGAAATAAGTGTTGCCACGGACAGGTAGAACAGCGATGAACCAAGATGAGAATCTCACATTTGTGTTTTCTGTTTTGGAGACATTTCTATCCAGTAGCCAGAGGAAGGAGAATGAGCTTCCTCAACAAACTGAAGAAATGGTGAACATATTTTGAGGGGTACAGTAATCCCATGGGAAGGATACTGGACCAATCCAACCATTAGGAAACACAAACTAAAACTGCAATAAGATAACCCCACAGCCCAGCGGGGTGCACCCATAGAATAAGAACACCTATGCCGGTAGAGTATTTAGAAAGGGTAACTCCCTCACAACCCAGGAAGGAATGCAAACACTTCAAGCACTATAGGACACATGCAGTGGACACTTCTAATCTAGTTAGGTTTAGATGTGTGTGACAAGAATAGGCAAAATTTGTATAATTAAAAGAAAATCTAGCCTCTAATCTTATTATTCAAATTAACAAGAATGAAGTTCATTTTTCTTAAAATAATGTCATCCAACAGGCTGGGAAGACAGCTCAGTCAGTAAAGGCACCTGCTGCAAAGCATTACCACCCTAGTTTGATTTCAGGACTCATTGTAGAAGGAGAGAATTGACTCTTACGAGTTCACTTCTTCTGACCTTTACACCTGTGTGGTAGCACTCACCCACTCCCTATAAGATAGAAAATTAAATGTAATAAAATAAAAAAATTCATTCATCAAACAAGAAAGACAAGGCTGGCAAAAGTAAGGCTTCTATTGGAGAGAATGAAGCAGCGACAGAGAGACAACACGTTGTCAACAGAATGACGACTGTGTTCAACAGGCACAAGCTGCACACAGAACAAAGGACCCAATTCAACGCAACAGAGACACAGAAAGACTGTAGCACACTTAAAAAGAAAGAAAATTGGACTTAATTAAGCTCACCCTAACTTTGCCTTACTCAGTTTGGGGCAAGTCGGCTCTGAGCTGACAGTACCGGAGCAGGGCTTTGGGTCTAGAAGATCTGAGCTGTTCCCTGAGTGGGCACTAACTGACCCACAGGCTCCATACTGAAGGGTTCATGACCTCTCGATGTGCTGAAGCTCAGAATACAGTGATTCCTGATAGAAAGTGACTAAACATGGGGGAAGGGCTCATCTAGTCTGTAGCTGGGGATGCCTGTTGGCGAAATGAAGGTTCCTTTCAGCTCTGGTTGTTACTGAAGACGAAATATGCATTTTTCTTCTGACCTCATTATCACTAGGTCTACCTTTTCTTTTATCTTCTTGAGGAAGCCTCCAAATGACTTTTTCTGATGAGGAAGGCTGAACAAAAAAATATGTCTTAATGACCAGGGAAGAACACAAGCTTTTGCAGATACACTCTGAGGGGACAAATTAGAATTCTTTTCTCTAGCAACCAATCAATACATAGTGGATGAGCTAGGAAGTGTTTTTCATGTGAATCTAGTTCACAGAAGCCTACCAGCGATTCCAAGACTAAGCAATATGAAGTTATACCGCCGTAGAACTTGAATTTCCCCATAGACACCATTCCTTCATCATTTTGCTATTATCTTTTGTAAATGTCTCTCTCACCTTAAAGATAAAAAGCAGCACAGAGTCAAGAGTCTGACCTCCTTTGAGCAAGAAATCCCGAGCACAGATCTCTGCGCATGCTTTGAGATCCATGTTTCATCACACTGAAAGAGTCTTGAGGAGTCTTGATTGAATAACTAAGTATGAGTCCGGCTTGCTTTTTAGAAATTCATGCTGTCTTTTGGACAACAGATAATCACGCTACAAGCAAAGTGAGCTAAGAATGCCATATTATGCACATTGGAGGCAGACAGAAACATTTGCCATCTGCCACCTTACCTGTGTGTTGTGGCTTGCAATGATGTTGGCAGCGGGCACTATGGGGTTGTGGTAATGGCACAGAGTCATAGGAAGACCAAGAAGGAAGGAAGCTGTGGACTGTAAGTCAAAACTCGATACACGAGCATAATTCATAAAACAACAGAGGAAGGAAGTGCCTCGGGGATGGAGCAGAACATAAACAAGGGCTAAGCATAAAAAATGAAGATGACACCCACTGTGTGACCGCAGAATAAAAGCAGACTGAGAAATACGCTCAGAACCTGGCTGGGGGAAACCCCAGTGCGACTCTTCAGACATTCGTGCTTTAACCCCAGGGCAACAGTGACTCATTGAAATGCTCTGGGCAGGAGATTCAAAGATAGAGGGGCTCTTTAGGTACCTGAAAGCAGGGTAAACCTCAGGAACTCACGAGTTGGAGTCTACTTTTAAAATGTTCTTGGCCTTAAGTGCAAGACTTTTTTGTTTTTGTTTTTGGAGGCAGGTTCTCTGTGAAACTGCCCTGTCATGGAACTCTGTGTGGATCAGGCTGACTTCAAACTCACAGAGATCTGTCTACCTCTGCCTCCTGAGTACTGGGATTAAAGGTGTGTACCACCACTGCCGAGCAAGTGAAAGGCTTTTTAAATTTTAAAATAAAATTACATGGAAGAGATTCTGCACAAATCCTTTTCCTGCCCCCCCAACACCTTAAATATTTTTTTCGTGTGTGTGTGTGTGTGTGTGTGTGTGTGTGTGTTCTGTGTGTAGTTGCTCAAGAGGGCCAGAAGAGTTAGAGTCCCCTGGAGCTAGAGTTATAGGTAACTGTGAGCCACTTGCTGTGGCTTCTAGGCACTAAATCCTAGTTCTCTGCAAGAATAGCAAATGCTTTTAATTGCTAAGTTGTCTCTTCAGCTCCATGAATTCCTCAATTTCAATGTAACAGGATACAAAATACTTATTGCATATTGTTTGTAGGTTGAGGAGGCACACGGGGGATTACAGTAGAGTTACTTAGGGACAAGTTCTCATCAAATAGGGGAAGGAAAAAGGAATTAGGTAGTGTTTCTGTAGGAAGGTTCTAGAAACAAGGGAGTTTGGGCACAGAGAAGTACAGAGAAATGTGTGGAAGCCTGCATTGGAGGAGAACACAGCTAGTTGGCTTGATTGACATGTGTGTACTCATGGGAGATGGTATATACAAGGGACAGAATAAGAACTTATCTCTGAGAAATTTGTTTTTCTTCCTTGAATTTCAGCATCCTTCGAAAGTTCTCTCAATTACTGTGTTTACATTCACACTGATGGCCCATCACACAGCTGAGTGACAGCCAATTCATCACCAAGAGTGGTTGAGGCAGTGTACTCATGGAACCCTGTTACGGTGGCACCAGGAACAAAACTAAAGGTTCAAGAGCACCGTGTTGATCTATACAAAAATCTTAGTACATAAAGGACTCCACAGGCGTGGAGGCATAAGAATTCCTAGTGTATATTCTGCATTTCCTCTGAGTCTACCCTATCCACTGACTGGCTAGAACATTGGGGGTGATGAGGTCTCCTGCATGTTTGCCAAGCTAGCATCCGAAATAGCAATAGGCTTTCATCGCCTTCAAGGAAACCTGGTCTTTGCAGACAGTCTACTAAACGTGAGCCAATCCAAAACTAGGCTTGTATTGTCCCATTTTACAATCCTGAGCGAGGCTGTAGGATCATAGTGAGAACAAGATAAACACCGTTTCTACACTCGGGACTTTTCTAAGAGTCTCTAACATGGCAGTCCCAATGCCATTGACAAACTGTAATTCAGTCATGTGAGACTGAAAAGTACAGTCAAGATACTCCCAGCTTTGTCTCAAATTGCCGAAAGAATGCTAGTGCACACAATCAGGAAGGCTGGGAATTGTCCCAACAAAGCATTTTGTCATCTACGTTTTACAGGCTTCTTTCTGCAATTCCATAGTGAGAGGCCTTCATAAAGCTTCTTACTACTATGATGCACAATCATTTTCAGAAACAGACATAAGACATATTATGCCAACCACATGTCATATATACTAGTCTATAGATGAAAGACTTCTTGCATTAGGTGTATGAGCTTGGTTTGCTATCATTGCTAGACTCCTGACTAGCTTTCAGTCAGTCGGAGGTAGGAATTTGCAGAGATCTCTTAAAATGGGGTTTTGCCAGATTGTATTTTTTTACTTTTTTTCTGCTGTAATATTTAAATGTATACATTCATACACACATATGCATACATATATAACTATGTTATAATTTATTGATGTATACACGAAAGTCAACACATTCACATGTAGGCATCTCAAAAACGTGTTTCCTACAATGATAGTCACAGGATACGTGGTGCACTCAGGACTGCTCTATTCACCATCCTGTCCTACCCTACCCCACTCTACACCACCCTACCCTACCCTACCCTACCCTACCCTACCCTACCCTACCCTACCCCACTCTATTCATTTTTACTCAACTCTTTTTCCTTCCCTTCTATTCTTATATTTAATTCTAATATAGTTATCAGTCAGCTCTCATTCACTAGGGTAGTTTTAGAGCTGAAGAAAAATTAAACAGAAAGAGCTCCCATAAATTCTTTCTTCCCTAGCTCCCATCACATTTAGCATTTTTTCCTCGTTATAAGTAACACCTCACATTAATGTGGCTTCCTTGTCACAATTAATGAGCAACGTTAGCAGGCTGCTCTTGCCTAGAGGTCAGGGTTTACACTAGTGCTCAGCTGGGTGCCCTGAAAGTCCTCGGTGCTCCACCCGTCCGATCTTCTTTCCTCGGTGGGTTAGGTACTTTTTCCCTTGCTTTGACAAATACAGCTCAAGGCAGGAAGGATTATGATTTGAAGTACAGTTCACGATGGCGGGGAAAGGACAGTGGCAGGAGCAGGAGGCAGCTGGTCACATTGCACTGCAGTCAGGAAGCAGAGGGATGAATGCTACGTCTCAGCCAACGGTTCAGTCTGGAACCGTAGGCCCGTGGCACGGTGTTACCCAAACTGAGAGCAGGACTTCTCTGCTTATTTAAACCTATCTGGAATCCTCTTAACCACACTCAGTGGTGTGTTTCCATGGTGATTTTAAATCCAGTCAAGTTGACGGTGAAGACTGACCGTTGCACCTGCAGGCTCCTGACACTGACACCCTCCTACCTCAGCGCATAGTAACCAGAAGTAGATGAACTCATAAGTTTACACAGAGCACCAACCTATAGTAAGTCCTCACCAACTGTGAGGCTGTTGTTTTTATTCCTCACCGCTTCACGTGCCCTTTGTGCTTGTCCGGAGTGTAGTAAGTTTTCTTTTGTTTTTTGAAAGCTAAAGGAGTGCAGCTTTCATGGACTTATTTATCTATGGAAGCTTTTCAAAAGAGCTAAGTCAAAAACTTTGAAATATCTGTGATTTGGTAAGTGTAGGGAGGGAGAAGAGTGTGAGAGGACGAACAGGAAGCATAATATTCAAGAGCAGAAATATTCAAAACAGCACTCGGAAGACAGGGGCTCCTATGATCTATCTGAGAATTAAGAACGAAGAATGAAAACCGGCCCGTTGGTCCCATTTAGAGGTCACTTTTTAAATGCTGACTTTCTCAGCTTCCTCTTTCGGTGGCTATGGAAGCAGGACCTCACACAGAGTTTTGTGACTATGGGACCTGCAGTAGCTTTGGCCCACCCTCAGGAACATGTTGAAGACACATTCAAACAATTTTCTGTGTCCTTTGCTTCAGAAGAGGAACTTCCAAATGGGAAAACTGATCTATGGTTGACTATGACCGACATTGCCACAAGTGACTGTTTTAATTGAAATTAAGCCCAGAGAATTAAAACCCCATTTCTTCAAGTCTTCCTGGTCCCATTTCAAGTGCTCAGTAACCACAGGCAGTCAGAGCTGCTGCTCGGCACTGAGAACATTTCCATCACCCTGAAGAAGTCCCTCAGTAAAAAAAAAAAAGTCTGCAATGCATGTCTTGAGTGCGTTCCATCATTAATGACTTTATACGTTATCTGAATGAATACCACAAATTACATCTATTCTATACTTTTCTCTGTGGTGCTTGATTATGGGCAGTAAAAATAAAATTGATCTTCATATTTGACTAAATGAAACATCAAGGTATAGTGTATTTATCTTCTCTCAGCTTTTTCCACTGGTAAAAGACATAGACCTACCTATTTTAAACAAAAATAAATACAGAATATTTAAAACAAATATAAAAAAATTCTCATGGAAGAAGAAGGCACAGAAATGTGCCAGTGGAAATGGTGATGAAATGTGTCTAGAGATGGGACAGAGAGAGCCAGTTCTTTAAAGCACCTGTCGACTCCTCCCCCCCTTTTCTGTTATAAGAGTAGGTACTTGCACCAGTATAACCTTATACTATATTGCTTTCTCATAAAAATGTTAGCGGCAAAGATTATTGCTAATTGACTGCCTTTTAAAAGTCAAACATTCAGAATTCTATACTGTCTCCTAAGATACTTTGAAATATAAATTTTGTGAAGCATTGGTATATAAGAAAATAAAACTTTGATGTATATATATCAACATATTTAAAAGAAATGGATCTTTTAGAAAGAATCTAGGCAAGTCTTAAAAGTAGAGTATGACTAGTCAAGCTGGCAAAATAATTTGGTGCTAGCTTTTAAAATTCACCATGGATGATGTGAAAATTATGCAATTTAAAATTCTACCCATAATTCTAACATCATTTTCAGTTCCTTTCATTCTATTATCTATCTATCTATCTATCTATCTATCTATCTATCTATCTATCTATCTATCTAATTTATCTATCTGTATCATCTATATATTATGTATCTATTTACTATTATCTATCTATCTATGTAATTTATCTATCTGTATCATTATCTATATATTATGTGTCTATTTACTATTATCTATGTATGTATGTATCTATCTATCTATCTAATTTATCTATCTGTATCATTATCTATATATTATGTATCTATTTACTATTATCTATCTATCTATCTATCTATCTATCTATCTATCTATCTATCTATCCATCCATCCACCCATCAGCCGCCCATCTACTTCCCTACTGACCTGAAGTGCTGAGAATGGAATCCAGATGCTTGCACAAACCAGGCGAGTACTCTTCCACCAAGCTGCATTTCTAGCCCTTTATAATATTTTCTTCTCAAAGAGTAATTGACACCAAGTCAATTGTTTATTTTATATTATTTATAAAGCCTTTAAAATGTCTACCCACATAGAAGAGGTATTTCAGGATTGAATGAGTACTAGTTTTTGCCTGCCTAATTGTGCAGGTCAATAGAATAGCTTTAGGTGAGAAAAAGCAGGTGGACACCAGGATTGGATATGAGATGAAGACAGTCAGTCTCTGGCTTAAAGAATTACATTTCAGACAGCCATCCCTTCGCCATGTGCACAAGACACACAAATATGTTTAATTCTGGTTTCTATGAAAGCATCTTGAAATCATGGAACTCAAAAATTCACTAGAAAGGCAGGAGTATCTGAAACTAAGATTATCTCCCATTCAACAGATGGAAAAAAAAGCCCAGTTCAGTCTGGGAGGTCAAGGAAGAAACTAGAGTTTTTCTTGCAGTAGTCTTGGGCCCCATTGTTAGGTCTTGCAAAACAAAACAAAGCAAAAAAGTTGTTTTTGTAAAAAAAAAAAAATGAGAAACAGTTTGACTTGACTCTGCTTGACCTTTTGGTATGCAAAAACACTAAAGCTGGCTGACATTCCGGCTGCACATTTTGCAGCTGTGTAATCACTGGGGTCTGGGAGTCTTGACTATACTTAGTTCAGCTCGTGGAGTCCTTTTGAGACCAAGACAATGGAACTTATAATTAGCAAACTACTATAAGTCTAGAACTGTGACACATGAATAGAATTCTTCCTTTTTCTCTTCCCTTCTACAGGGGCAGGGCATAAAAATAGAACAAGAAACTAGTAACATTAGCTCTTCCTTTCACATCACCTTTAATAAAAATATAACCACGGATGGAACTTGGCAAGAGTAATGTCCAGCGAGAGGAGGGTGACTCTCATTTTCCTCGGACACCTGAACTTTCTGACACGCAGGAGCGAATGTGAGCCTGTCGGAGAGGAATGTGTTACCAAACGTCTTGTATTTACAAGCCCAGCACATAGTCAGTTGCCTGTTATCCATGGTGGTGTGTTCCAAGTCTGCATAGGTGCGTGAATAAACAAGCACAATGCAAAACCCTGCATGTATTTTCTTCTATGTCCTGAAGCATTTCACATAGTACCAGAGTTAATCCGTCCCTCCCATGCTTTGTGCCCGGGTGTTATTTTGTTTCACCACTTCTGCTCCCTGGACCTATTATTAAACAAAGTAAGGGTTGCTTGAATAAAGCACTGCCACACCATAATGGTCATATAAACCCAAAGGCTACTAAGTTTTAACTGGCAGGTTGTATATATAGCATGGATACTGCAAAGGAAGAGATAGATCATGTCCTGAGGACTGACCGGTATGGTAGGAGACCGCATCACACTGCTTAGGAAAATGTGCAATTTACAACTTATGAGTTGTTTACTTATGGAATTTTCCACTTAATATTTTTAGACTATAATTTACTGTAGGTAAGAGCAACTTGGAAAGCAAAATCATGTATAAAGGAAGCTATTGTATTACAAGTACAGCTCAGAACTTCATTATTTTTCCTTGGGTCACTGATAAAAACTTTTTCTGTCTTCTTACTGATTCCTTCTTCAGTTCATTGATGGATGTCACATGAGTACTAATAAACAAACAAAAAAATTTCCAGTTTAGAACTACCATGTGACCACGAGCTCCTGTAAATGAGGTATGGAACAATAAAGTTCATAACAATAAGCTTCATCTTGACTTATCTTTCCCTATTCCTCCTCCAATCCTGTCCCACCTGGCGTTCCCAAAGCCGTGTCTTGGTTCTTCCTTCACAGCTCTTTTCTGACTCTGCGGTTTCATTTGCTTTTTCCTTCAGCAAAACTGTAGCTCCTTTCCCAGACTCGGTCCATCACCGACACCATCCATCAAAATCTTTTGTCTCTCCAAGTTAAAGCAGTGTAATCAATTCTTCCTGCCTCATTTAGCAGAAAATTTCCTTTCTGCCTGTTTCATTTTTATCTTGCTTTCTGAGTGTATGTGACCTATTTTCCACAATTAAATACATTAGAAATGGTTAAGCAGTCCTGAGGTGTCTGGACCATTTCTAAAAAGCAGTTTCCGACTACTTCTGTAGAGGCCTCTGTTTCTGATGGGACAGTCACCTCCTGCTCCTCCCAGTCTGGAAGCAGAGCCTGACTTTCCCTCTTGTTGTAGACACAATTCTGAACTGAGCTTGAGTTGGTCAGTTCACTCCCAAGTGCTCTTCCATCTTCATACTTTCCCATCTATTTCTACAGCATGCAGTTTTAACTCGGGTCTGCTAAATGGACCTGATATGTGATTCCTCTGTGAATCAGTCCAACATTGTCTTTCCCCATTTCTCTGGCCATTTTTGATCCTCTCGCCTTCGCCAAGAATCTTAACAAGAGATCTAATGAACTGGGACAGCACTCCTCTGCCTCTGACGGTTCCTTTAATACTGACCCCTCTACTGACCTCACCTTACCCTTTGACTCTAAATCCTTTCTTGTCTTTGTTGTATCAGAATTTGACTCAGATGTATACCAAGGTTTTTTCTTCCTCTTCTGCAATAGTTCCTGAATCATTATGCTCTGATTTTTTATCATCTAGTCTGGGTTGTTATTTCCCACTGTCCAAGAGGGGCAATGGTCCTGTTGGTCATTTAAATAATGTTACTACAGATGTTAGAACTCAGGGCCTCATGTTAGCTAGCTTTCCTCTTTCCACCATGCTATCCTTCTACAAAACACTTCTAATGAAAAAAGAGCATCATATGGACCATTTCATTTGATCTTCACAATACTGTCGAGTAGGCTGAAGTTACCATCCTATGCTATTTGAGAAAATGAAGTTCAAGGAGACTAAATGACTTAACCATAATGATGCAAAAGGAACTAATATCTAAGGGTGAAGAAAACTCAGAACATTTTAAGATGCATATACAACTCCTTACCTGAAGCTAAACGTCACTTGTTTCTGTTTCACAGACAGCATAGGGTTGAAAAATGAGGGGGAAAACACAGTATGGCGATCTCGTCTTCCTCATTATTTCCCTTTGGCCCTGCTCAGCGGAGAGGAAATAATCAAAACAGCTAACATTTATTGAGTGCCTGGCCAAAGGCAGGCGCTGTCTATAAACACCTGACCTGTAACTACCTCATTTGTCTCTCCTGATACTGTTTATGACTACAGAGTACAGATGGGCGAAGGAGATTAGGAAATTAGTTTGCTCAAGGGGGAGTGAGCATTGAATCAACACCCATGCACTTTAAAGACCCATTTTTAATCTCGATGTCTGGGCTGTTCAAATTTCAGTGTGCTCATGAGTCACCTAGAGAACTGTGGACAGCAGTGTGTGACTCGGTAGAGCTGAGTTGGGGTCAAAGATTCTTCATTGCCAATAAGCTTCCAGATGATGCTCCTTGGATCACACCCAAGTATTAGATTCTTTTTATTAGTCCCTGAAAGGGCTGAATATAGTCACTCAAGTGACCAGAGTTTTAGTTCCAGGAAGTATGAAGACAAGAGAGGAGGGCCCTGATTTTCTCTCTGAGTTGGGTCTGCTCTTCAATTTTGTTCAGAGCAACCGAGTCATCCTCCATGATGGCTGCATGCCTCTAGCTGCAAATCCCCCTTGTCTGTTCTCTCATAAGAATATCTGTAGTCTGAAGCATTTGCAAAAGGACTCTTGGTATTATTTAATTATGTTCATTGCAAACTTTAATTGTTCTTCTTCTATCTGAACACAACCTTGTCTTTCATATAGTTTTTATGTTCCATGGCGTCCCAACTCTGTTTTTCAGTGAGGCACATTTGTTCATAAAATTACTTTAGCTCGTGCAGCTTGTCATTAAGCATCCATTCAAATGAAATTTGCTGATAAAGATTAATAGAATATATTAGCTTCCTTTTATAGTAGTGGGATAAAACTTAGGGCCCTGTACATGCAAGCCAACTGCTCCTCCAATCAGCCATATACAAGTCTTCTGTTTCAACTAGAATTAAACTTTAACTCACTCTATACCTCTTGCAGGCCTTGAACCTTCAGCCCCCTGCCTCCCTTTCCTGAGTAGTTAGGCTTGCAGGCTAATGTTTCCAGTTCAATCTATAACTTTTAAAGGTGAACGGTCCCTTTAAAATTATGAGTTCATAAAATGGGCTTTGCTTATTGCTTATTTTTGCTTCTATATGTTTAATCTATCAAAACTTTATTATTAAGAACTTAGCAAACAATAGATATCTCATTTAGAAATGAACCCAAAGTCTATATGCACCTCGATGAGCTTCTGTATAGGCAGACAGAACAACCATGCAGAAGTCGGGGCCCTTCGTACTGAGAGGAGCTGTGCTTGCTGAAGCTGTGGAGTTTGACAGTGGAGCTTCATAGAGGATCCTACACTTTCAGTATCAAACACATTCGTATGCACTTATATACCACCAAGAAATGACAAGTCCACATGTAAGTCAAAAACAGAAAACAATTAGCTTTATGTCTTCATTCATGACTCAACTGTCTATTACCTCCTGCATTCTGTCCTTCCTCAACACTAAAACCCTTTCTTTTTCTCCTTTCTGCATACTACGATGTACCAATCTGTACAGTTGTGTGTATGTATATAGATTACATACACGTGTGTGTGTGTGTGTGTGTGTGTGTATTATAGGCTAGGATATGCATATGAGGGAGATTATCCAGTTCATTTTTTGGCCACCTTAAGGAACTAGGTGCTGGGCTGATCTCTAATGATCAATTTGGAAACCAAAATCCATAATTTTATAATTACATAGACTTACACACATACCATATCTTAAGACACTGATTTTAATGTGTACTTGTAGGATACTATTAAAACAATATTTTGTTTTATCAGTTGCATTTAGTTTATTAAGTTTTGTCTTTGTTTTGTTCACTGGCTCAGAAGCTGTGATAGGATATGGTAATTAATGACACTTCCGAATAGAAAACCTCATTATATACAGTTAGCCCCTCAAGATGTTTGCTCTAAAATGTACTCTCCCCCACATACACATAAAAATCTCCACTTAGCTTATGGAAAGTGAACTTGAATCAATTTCTGTTAAATCCATCAGTCTTGGATGAAATACAGATCTGCGGTCACAACGGTGGGCTGGAATTGCCTTCGATTCTCCTTCAAATCAGCTTTCAAACTTTGTGTTTTGACCGCAGAAAATCTCTCTCCAAATCTTCTTTCCTCCAGCGTGGAACGATCCCTCGTGCTCTCATCCCCAGCCCTTACACTTGAGTGCTACACTAGGAATTTTATGAGCAATTTCTTTATTATTCTCATAGCAATCCTGAGCAGCAAGGCGGTTCAGTGACCCCTTTTTTACAGCTTGAAACTAAGGCTGTGAGAAGTGAAATTACAACTAATATTGTTACTATTACCAGAAGTGGGGCTGATGCTAATGCAAGTCATATAGTCATATAATAGAAGGGATTAATGAGGGCCCTTAAATTGGTTTGTCAGGTCTCTAACTCCATTCATGGTCCTTATCCCCAAGCACCTTCCAGACATCCCACCTTCAAATGTCATCACTTTGGAAGTCGGGATCTTATCATACTGATTCAAGGGGCATGGAATCATTTAAATCTTGACTTCCATGACTACTAACACTTCTATGACAAGCATTGCAATACTCTTATCATCAAAACACATGAAAGTGCTCATATAATATACTATGTATATACTATGTATATTATATATGTATATATATGTATATTATATGTGTTCTACGTATATACTTTAAAAGCTGTATGTCCCTGCCTGTCAGTGTTACCCCATCCCTTGCTCATGTCAAGCCATTTCAGTTCTTTCTGCTTATACTAAATATAAAATGCAAGCTCCCTTAGCACAGACACCCCTTCTCATTCCGTCCTCCGGCCTTCGTACACCCTGCTCCCGCACATATCCTCCGAGTGACCATCCACGTCCAGAAGTAGTCACTTGCATTGCCTTCACATCTACGACCTCTTGCTGTCCTCTGTGCTTTTTCTTCTTAAACTCTGCCCTCTAAGAAATGCAAATAGTGTAAGTTTTCTATCATCTGGGGTCTTATTTTATATAAATACACAATATCTTGCATGTAAATATGACATAGAAGTATAAGTAAATTTGTCTGGGGAAACAAAGGAGACTAATGGGAGGGGTGAGGAGAGACAGGGTGGGGCATTAAGGGAACATACCCAGTGTATTGACATAACATATACTTGTTTGCAGACTAAAAATACTTTTAAAAATAAAGAAAAATGGAATATATCAAGCCCAATTTACGCAAATAATAATGTTTCTGTTTGTCAAAGGATAAAGACTTATGCCCATGTTACAATTTTATCTTAAATAAAAATATATTTGGCCTTAAGATCAATCAGTCTATCAATCAGTCAATCAATCAATCAATCAATCTAGTTGAGTCACATTTTATATTGCTCTTTTCTTAAAGTTATATTCCTATGCTCCTGAAGTCCTGTACACACATTATCTCTTATTCTAACTTGAATGCCAGCCACACCTCCCTTCTACAAACATATCCTCCAAGCCATCTCTGAGTCTATCTCTGTGAAGTCTCCGGGACACCAAACAAACTAAAGACACAGATCATGGTAGCTTGATCACATCACTTCAGCCTGGTGCCATAAGGAACATTTCACACCACTTCACACACACACACACACGCACACACATGAATCATGAAGCTTGAATCATCATACTGGATTTCCAGCTCATCAAAGGAACAGACTGCTTATTAAAGCATTGGAACAGGTCACCTAGCACTCAAGTCCCAGGGACATGCAGCCAGAATTAAATAATTATCTTGCTGAAAGAACATGTTGAAAATGGATAGGGTTTGTAGCCTTGGGATAATGTGAAATTGTCTAAATTAAATTTCTCTTTTTCCCTATGATACACTGGAATGTAAATGCAGTTCACACACACACACACACACACACACACACACACACACACACACCCCACACACACGCTCCCTTGAAGGTTCTCTTCAATGTGCTGTGAAAGCTACCTCTGGCTTCGCATGCACGCTGCTTAGCACAAAGGTCATGCCTTTAATTTTCAAGTCCATTTCCGCAACTTTTTCATCATGAGCACAAGGACCCGCTTGCTTCTCCTGGACTGTAAATGTATTTCTCTGTGTTGTGAAACTCCTTTTAGTTAAAAACCACCACCTAAAAACTCCAGACCTGAATTTTCATGAAAGTAATCACCCAGTTTCTCTTGCTTGTTATGACTATGTTGCTGTAATTTTTCTTAAAGATTGATTTTATTATTTTTTAAATATTTGTTTTATTTATCGTATGACTGATTGCCTGCATGCATGACTGTGGAGGTCAAAAGAAGGTTCTGGATCCCCTGGAACTGGAGTGATAGATGGTTGTGAGTCACCACGTGGGTGCTGAGAACTGAATCCAAATCCTCTGCGAGAACAGCAAGTTCTGTTTTCTGTGCATAGGACTGAGAGAAAGGAAGAGAAGAGCGCGGTCCATGATGAGTAGGAATGACTGTGGACACAAGACAGCTGGGTTGGAAATGGTATTCCCTTTTGTTACGTGCTTGTAACACGTAGCCCATTTCCTTCATGGTGAACATCTTCCTGACATGTTTGTGTGCATGTGCATGTGTGAGCACATGTGTGTGAAGGCCAGAGACTGATGTTGAATGTCTTTCTCAAAAGCCCTTCACCTTGTTTCCCGAGACGGAGTGGCTCACTGCTCTGGCTGCCCAGCAAGCTCAGAGAGCTTCTTTTTTTCCCATCTTTCTCTCATGGCCCTGAAATGAAATGCATTGCTCTATGCCTGGCTTCTGACAGTGCTGCCCGGGGTCTGAGTTCTGTTCCCCATCCTCAGGTGACGAGCACTCTATCAACTGAGCCATTTCCCCCACGTCCTGGGTCTGATGTGACTGACTGAACCAGCTCCCCTCTCCACCTTCTGTGCCTGACTTCCATCATTTTATGTCCTTTAGAAGATGGATAGCCATTTTTGTTCAGTTTTAAAAGCAGATCATTCTGTTCAATAGGATCAGTCTCAATTTTTAAATGTTTTCCTAACATATAATTATCATCTACCAGAGACCCAAAAGTACTGTCAATGTGACTGAAATCAGAATGTAAATATTTTATCAACAGCTGTCAAATCTCAATTGGCAGCAAACAGAAAGCCCCTGAATTGCTATCATCTAGGCAGGAGGCTATATTACTTAATTGACAGATAATTCATTCTTCTGGTTTCCATGTTCCTGTCAGCATTTTTAATGTATTAACATTGTGTGCTTCTTTACACAGTCACTGTGACAATCAGGATGAAGAGCAAATAACTTTGCTGTGCTCTCTGGGAAACACCCAACACAGGGTAGCTGCCTGCCTTTCAGTACATTGCTTCAACTCATGAAGTCTATGGTGTCTGCTCCTGACATAGACTGAATACTGGTGTCAGCAGATTATTATCACGTCCATACAAAGATAAAGGTTTGCCATTAGCAGTTCGAGAACTCAATGATTTACTTTCTGAGTCTTCATCCAACCAATTTTCTAATTGTGAATGTGCTCAGCTTAGCCAAAAATATCTCTGTAGACCCACATAGAGATGACCTTCCATCCTCACTGTAGATCAAAGACACCACTAAATCAAGATTTCTCAAGTGGTCGTTCCAAATGACTTAGGTTATTTTCTGTTTACACCGCTGTCTAGTCCTTTGTCCCTTCTCTTATCATTTTCCCCTAGGATAGTTTTCTACTCTTACCCATTGAAGCAGCAGACATATTGGAGCAATGATTAATTTCTCTGAAGGTGGCTAAGCCTACACCAGTTTCTGACTCTACAGTCACACCTTTAATAAATATTTATAAGTCTCCTGCAAGGGAAGGTGTGCTTTTGGGAACGAGGATAACAGATGAGCCCTGTCCTCTTGGAGGGTATTGCCAAAGTGAAGGAGAGACAACGAATTATAAACAACTGCGACCCAATTACGTCTATCTTGCCCTTAAGCTATATCAGTATTTGCTAACGAGGGGATATTCTATTATGCCTTTAAAAATTAAACTCTCAGTTTTAAAGGGTATAGAACATAGTTCCGGAAGAGAAAAGAGAGAAAGAGAGAGAGAGAGAGAGAGAGAGAGAGAGAGAGAGAGAGAAGAGGAGGGGAAAGGAGAGAAGAGGTGAGGAGAAGAGAGGAGAGGAGAGGAGAGGAGAGGAGAGGAGAGGAGAGGAGAGGAGAGGAGAGGAGAGGACAGACAGACAGGGAAAACTGAAAGAATGGAAGTGCCAAATGGTGTCAAGTGCTAGAAGCCCCAAGGGGAGAAACTAACGAGACACATTAAAGCAAAGAAATGGAAAGGAATTCTGAAAAGCCATTGACTATGACATTGGGACCTGTTTCCTCTACATATAATGGATTTTGGGGATCCAGTTTGTTTGGACACTCACCTTCCTGGACCTGGAGGGAGGGGGAAGGAACTGGAACTTCCCACAGGGCAGGAAACCCTGACTGCCCTGGGGGACGAAGAGGGAGGAGGAGGGGGAGTAGGGGGAGTGGGAGGGTGTTGGGAGGGGGGGCGGAAATGGAAACTTTTATAATTTAATAAAATGTACAAAAAAAAAAAGAAATGGAAAGGAAAGAGTGAAGTCAGAGAAGAGGAAGCAAAACGGAATAAGCACCAGTGATCCAGATCCCATCAGACAAGGTAAGTCACAGCAGTACATTAGGGCTCACTGCAAATGCACAGAAAAGAACAGTTGAGTTCCAGCACATCTTACTAGCTTTCCCAGAGTGGAGTTTAATGAGTACCAGATAGGTTTCTGTGTGGCCAGAATGGAAGTCAAGTGGATGCTAATGTCCTCGTCTGAGAGGCAGTGTACTGAGGAATATGGCAAAAGATACCAGAGCCCCAGGATGTATTTGAAGGAAAGTAAAAGAAAGGGAGGAGCTGATAACCCAAGCCAGAAAGAGACCCTTGGTCTTTCCTAAATAACAGAGTTAACAGAGAAATAATAGAGAAAACCCAAAGAGATGAGGAACAATTTTGTGATGATCCTGAAAGAACATCTTTACACTCTTCTTCACTTACAAACAAAGAACAGAGGTCTTGGAAGGTGAAATGATTTTTCAAAATTATACAAGCTGAACCATCGCCTGCCAACCCGTCCTCTTCGTTACCAGCCCAGGGATCTTCCCATTATTCAGCCCTTCCTTCCCAGATACAGCTCAGTGTCTTCTTCAGCACCTGCCATGATTTTTTCTTGGAAAGAAATTTTATTACATAACTTAATTTTTACCTGCATTATTTCTTTCCTGGAACCAAGTAAATATGATTAAAAATAATGGTTGCATGAAGAAGCATATTTGAGGTTGAAATCATAGGATAAAATATGGATTTTGGTGGCCACACATAGGCCACATCTTCTAAACAGTTGTCTCAAGAGGACAAAACACAATAGAAGATGCTGGAAATTAGTATTGCATTTATTGCATTCCCCAGGATTCATAGGCAACTCCAATGCATCTCCCTGCTCCAAGACCTGATATTTTTCTGCATATATTTTATTTTTTTCCCAGAAAGGAATAGATTCACTTGGTTCACTTAATTTGATAATACGCTAGTGGAATAATCTAATGGAAGCCTCATGACTTCACAAAACGTTTCTTAGTTGATCAGGCCCACTTAATAGCTGTAAAAATATAACCAGCAACAGCCTAGGCTCCTTGTACCACACAGCCATATCAGGACTAGCCCAGGTGTAACATGGGGAAGGACAACCAATAGTCCAAGTGTAAATGTCACTAATGCCACTGACTGACTGGACAAAGTTATTAATATCTTAGAGCTGTTTCGTCAGCTGCAAAATGCAGATAAAAGAAGTATGCAACCTGTCATATTGGTTTGAAGATTAAGTCAAGTGTGGACAGATGTTGAACATAAAGACCCAGTGTGAAGTCCCTGAATCAGCTTAGACCTTGCTTGAATTTGAGTGTCAGATGACCCAATAAGCTCTGTCAAATCAGTGCATGAGTGTACGCATGTGTGCCTGTGTGTGTGCTCGTGAGCGTATGTGCACAAGTGTGTATGCATGTGTGTATCCACAGTTTCTTCAGGGCTTACACTCATTTTTTCTTTCTGCACCTGACACCTATGACTGTGCTGCATTTATCTTTGAGATTGAAATAGGAGGCTATGCTTCTCTATTAGGATCCTAAAACAGAAGAAAAGGAAAACCTTTCAAAATCAATCCTTCCTAAGGAAGCTGACTTTAGGTCTTTAACCCAGAGCCCACTGGCTAGAACCGGATCAAACAGCTAAAGTAAAGAATGCTGAAGAGATGGGATGGGACACTGATTTTTTCCCCCTCCAAGACAAGATTTTATGAGGCAGCCTGGCTGACCTGAAACTCATTATGTAGCCTAGACTGACTTCAAGTTTGTGGTAATCATCGCGCCTCAGTTTCCTGAGTACCAGAGTTACAGATGTGAGTCACCATGCCCATTATGATGTGAACATTTAGTTGAAGTGCTATGCTAAGGCACAACTGAGCAAATGAGAACTCATATTGAGACGCACATAGTCTGGGAATAAATGGGGACACATTGTAACGGCGTGTATGCTCAAAGACGCCACGGTGAACTCTATTATTTTGACGGGGAAGAAGTGACGCACACAGCAGAAAATTTAAGTCGTCCCCAAAACCAGCTCATAATTTATTTTTCTCACTGATCAGCTTAAAGACCAAGCCATCAATTCCCCTTTCAAGCAAAGAATCAACTAGAAAAAACACTTACCTTACTGTACCTTTGTTGAAGTTCGGAAGGTCCCGTGCTTGGCCACTGGTCAGAATGCAGCACTAGAGAACAACAAAATGTGGTTAACGAGAAAATAGGACCATGGGAAGGCGAGGTAAACAGTTAAGAAAAAAATGTTTTGAAGCAACATAAAGAGTTATAGAATGTCCAATTAGAAGCCAATCAAGGCTAAACATCCAAGTTACCAGCAATGAGGGCACAGGGATTCAGAAAAGCTAAGTAATATATCACTGGGGGCTGGGGAGATGGCTCAGTAAGTAAATTGCCTGCCATACATGTATGAGAACCTCAATTCCATCTTGAGAATTTACATTAAAAAGCCTGGCATGGTGGGTGCACACCTGTAATTCCAGAAACTTGAAGGTGGAGACAGGAAGAGTCTCAGAATTTCAGGCCAGTGAGAGAACATATTAAAAACAAGAGGGGTGGGGACTGGGAAGAACTGAACTCAGCTGGATCCTGGTTTTGCAGCTTCATCCCTTAAGCCCCCCTAAGCTCAGGTTGACAGAGATGGTCACCAAGGAAAGCGAGAATGATGACATTGCCCTCCCTCCCTTTTCAGCCCTCCTTATTTTCAGAGGGAAGTCATGTGCCTAATATCCCAGAAGGTCCTGCATTCCACCATGCCCTGAAACATTCAAGAATGAACTCCTGTAATTGTGGGGGCCAGTCATGATAATCTAAGTCTGGGCAGGTCACCCACAGGAAGTTCTTTACTTCCAACCAATATCACCTGGGACTCTGACCATCAATAAGAGGCCTGAGTCACAGTGGTTTACCCTGAAGCAACACCTGGTAGCAGGAAAGAACCACAGGCTGAGATAACCTGACCCCCACCGAAGGGCAGACCATTCAAAGGAAACGCCTGACATTCCAACTGCTGTAGATAAGATCACCTGCCAGCACACCTCACTGTGCTGTGCTAGACAAATGTCAGCCAATCAGGGGTCCTGAACCTCAGAGACCCCTCACCCCCAATTCTAATTGAGCTCAGGACTCTCTGGATATTCCAATATTTTGGACACACAGAGAGACCGAGTTTGCAAACTTGATTAAAATAAAGGCTCTTGCTTTTACATATGAGACTCGGTCTCCTTTGACGGCTTTTGTGGGGACTTCACATATTTGGGCAGAACAGTAATGACCTCATGAAGAGTCCCTTCTCATACGAGGAAACAATGAAATACTAAGGCCATCCTTCCACTCCATTCGAATGTAATACTTGCATCGAAGGTCTAGCACATGGCCAGAATCTTAGAGAAGTGACCTGGTTTACTTTCTGTTATGGTAAACATGGTGATCAAAAGCAACATGGGGTTTTACTTCATCTAATTTATTGAGGGAAGTTGCGGTAGGAACTAAAGCAGAGACCATGAACAACACAGCTTACTACCTTGTTCCTACAATTAGCTTAGCTACCTTTCCTCTAAGTCTCAGTCTTGCCTGCCCAGGAATGGCTCTGCCCATAGAGGGTAGGCCCTCCCATACCAATCAGAAATAAAGAAAATGCCGTGCAGACATAATGACAGATAAATCTGCTGGAGGCAATTTCTCAATAGGAACTCCTTCATCCTAGGTATGTCAACATTTGTGGCAGTTTGACAAAGTCTATCAGCACATGAAGCACTTCTTTATTAATCTAATTTTTAATGATTATGTATATGGAGACCGAGTGTCATCCCTGGGAACACTGTCTACTTGGCTTGAAGTTCATCAGCTATGCTAGGTAAGCTGACTGATAAGCCCCAGGGATATGTAATTCTCTGTGTTCCCCAGAGCTGGAATTACAAGTGTGTACCAGCACATCAAGTATCTTCAAGTAGAGAGCAAACTCAGGTACTCATGCCTATGTGGCAAGTAGTACTTTATCGACTGAACGATCCTCCTGGCCCCAGTCCTGGAAGCACCGCTTTTAAAGGTTAATCAGGCAAAGAGAAGGGTACCGTGGGAAAGCATAGAGGAGCCCGTGGATGTGAAGGATGCTTCTGTGAATGATGTGAAGGAAGCAGGCATCACAAAGAAGCAAATGGGACCGGGCCTGCACGGAAGGAGCAGGTGAGAAAGAGGACCTTCAAAGGGAGAAGTCGGCAGGAACCTAGGGTCACAGGCAATGAACTTTCTCAGCAAGGAAGAGGGAACTGAGCAGCAAACTCTACAAGTGTTGCCTGTGACAACGAAAGCTCAGAGGTGGACAGCAAACTTTAAGGATATTCTATAGCAACTGGGACGTGTAATTCATGAGTCCAGAATAGATCTGCATTATGTTCATTTAAGTCTGCAAGGGATGGATGGAGAAAAAAGTGAGAAGATATAGGCACATGGACACTTGAGAACCACTTTTCACACCTTTAGATATCTGCCGTCTGGACCCCTGCTCTTCCTTTCCTAGGGCCTCCCCCGTACCACTGCTCACAGTATGGGAACCACACCTGAAATGAACAAAGCACTATGGCTCCTTCCTTTCCTGGGTGCCCTTAAGTGAGAAGAATGTGTGACCAAAGGAAGGGTTGGGGCTGAACATTCTATGACATCCACTCATTTTGCATGTAGGGAAACTAAGGTTTAGGTATGGGGTAGCAGTTAGGCCACCACAGCCTAGACCTAGAATCTAGTTCTGTTGGAATGTTATACCTTTGAGTTATTGCACTTGCTACATAATCACTAGACCTTTTGTGTCTTCTATACAGCAACACATCCTTGGAAATGAACATGTGTACCCAACCATATAAACACTTTCACCCCTTCTGGAGATGTGGTCCAATGACACTTTGGTGGGAGGAGGCAGCATTTTGTTTCCTCATCAGCATCTAATCAGCAGTTTCTTTGTGGCACACGGATGAGCGTGGAGCTCATCTGCCACTGCTGATGTCCTCACAGAATCCCGCACTGGTATGACACGCATGTAGGGCCACGCTTCACTTCTCAAGTGGGTCCTGAAGATTGAACTCAAAGGGCAAATGCATAGCTAGGTGATTCTTTTCACACGCAGACCAGCCATCTCTCTAGGTGATTTCACTAGCACGCAGGCCAGTCATCTCACGGTGCTCTACCATCTTCCACAGAGCACTGACTGAGCCAGCGCCCACCATTTGGATTTCATTGCTAAGATTGGTTCAGGCTGCCAGAGCAGACTTTGGTCAACGCCCTCATCATGTTTGTATAATTTAAAACCAGGACTCCTAACTTGCTGACATGTTGGATGCAGAGAGCTTCAACAAGTCAAGACGCAGCCACGAATAATGCAAATTTACACATTAATATGACAATAGCCCACAAGGAATAAATCATGACATTTTCTGTTGATGTGTCTGTTTGCTAAATGAATTTGGGAGCAATTCCTGGGGCTGAAGACCTGAAGTTTCTCCAGAATCAGTACAGCAAAGTATTAATTTTGAAAACTACTAAAGGTGCTGACTTCCATCCTGGCTTCAAATTCATTGTATTGCCAATTAATTGTGCATGGAATTCACTTATGAGTAAGCTTTAAATCTTTGACTGTAGAAGATTGGGTTTTGCAAATCTCAGTAACTATGGTTCAGTAGGTTACAGACTTACAGTATGACTGGCGATGTCAAGATGGCTGTGTTAATTATACAGATAGCTGAATACAGAAGGCCACAAAGCTGGGGACAGAATAATAACCACGGAAGGGTAGAAGACAGATTTCTTTCCATGGGACTACAAACTACTCCTTTGATTGACAATGTGTAAGAGTTAGGCTGTCCTGTCCTCTTTTGAAGTAACAGTCTTTTTCTGGATTTACCCATAGTGACTCTAGGAACTGTGTGAAGTTGCAACTCTGGACTTTCAGAATGATTGTCTGACAGGATTCATTTCCTTAAATCTTTGTTTAAAAAAAATCTTTGCTACTTTCTAATTATTTTGAGGATACACATTTCTCTTATCTCCAAAAAGACACAAAGGATCAAGTTAGATGTTCTTTCTTTCTTTTTCTTTTTCTTTTTTTTACAATTTAAGTGGATGATAAATGAGTCCCTTGTCATCTGATTTATACAGAATTAAACCTGCTCACAGTCTTGAAATAACTGGGCTTAATTAACAAATTTAACTCTTGAATTTGTCTGAAATTAGATACTAGACCCTTAGGGATAGTCAAAAAATTCCCATTTTAATTTCAAAGTTTGCTAGCCTACTTCATTTGAAGACCAAAATAACAAGTACTTTCGTGAGATCGAGACCAAAAACCTTTCTACAGGTATATGATAAATAAAGCCCCCAAACTCAGATGTTAAATAAAACCCATTTGTATTACATTCATAGTGATGATCATGCAGAAGTTCACCCATTCCCTGATCTGTCCATCATCTCCCTTCTCATCAGTCCATTCATAGCATGGGAGACAAAGCAATTTAGAACATGAAATGATTTTTTTGGGTATGTATATGTGTGCATGTATGCATGTGCATATGAAAGCAAGAGGTCAACTTTGGGTGCTGTTGCTCAGGTGTCACCCATTTTGTATTTTTGACACATGATGCCATTGATCTCTAGGAATCCTCCTGTCTCCACCTCTCTATCTCTGTGATTAAAAGGGGCTTCTCATGTGGGTACCAAGGGTGGAAATAAGATTCTTAGGCTTACACAGAAGGCACTTTATCAACTGAACTACTCTCAAGTCCGAAGATGGTTCTTTCAATAAAACAACTTCATGTAAGAGAACCTAAAATAGCAGCCAGCAAAAGGAGTTAGGAGAGTTTGGTCATTATTTTCAATTTGTAAATGAAATACATAGGTCCACTACTGTCCCAAAGTATAGTCTAGTAAGTAAATGACAAGCTTGCCACACCCCTTTTTAAATTAAATGTAATATGATATTAGTAGGAACAACCATAACAAATCTTTACCAAAATTTTGTTCTAGTATGTTTTCTGTTGCTGTGATAAACATCATTGCCACAAGCAACTTGGGGAGGAAAAGGCTTACTTGACTTAAGGTTACAGTCCATCATTGTGGGAACTAAAGACAGGATCTTGATGTAGCAACTGGAGGCAGGAATTGGAGCAGAGACCATAGAGAAATGCTGCTTACTGGCTTTTTGAGGTATCTTTCTTAGATAACCCAGGACAGCTTGCCTAAGGATCGTACTGCCCATGGTAGGCTTTGTGTCTTTATGGAGATAAGAAATGTGTATCCTTAAAAGAGTTGGAAAGCAGCAAAGATTTTTTTTCAGCAAAGTTTTGAGAAAATGAAATCTGTCAGATTATCATCTTAAAAGCCCAGAGTTGCTACTTCACGCAAATCCTGGAGTCACCATGGGTAAATCCAAAATAGACTATTACTTCAAATGTGGACATCAATTGGAAAATATATAGATTTCATGCAATATGAAAAAAATTAGTAACTTAAGAAAGAAGCATAGGACTTTATAAAATCAAAGTATCAACTAAGCTTTGGCTGCAGCAAGCAATTAAATGTTACTTCAATTTATTTAATTTACTTTTAAAAGGTGCAAGGAAAACTGAAGAAGGAGAAACTTGTACACAAACACTATTTTGTTATCTTGTCATGCCCATCTTTAATTTCCATTCAATTTCTTATTCAATTCTACTGTGCACAAATACCAAATGGAGGTTAGTTTCAGTTCTGATTTTCTTTTAAATCATAAAGCCCTAGAAAATTGAAGTAAAAAATCTATATTAGCCCAGTTCTTACAGATTCTGAGTTCCATTTTTGTTTATATTGAGGTTAAAATGAAATATGAATTTTAAGTAGGCGATGGCTGAAGACGAAGCACATTTAAACTTACTTTGTTTACTAACATCCTTCAGTATAAGGATAAAAGAGCCAGGGTCATCCTTGTGGATTCACCTGGCACTAAGGAAATTCCCAGAAATCTACAAAGAAGACTCAGCTAAGACTCAAAAGAATAGTGGAGATGGTGCCTTAACTGCCCTTCCCTGTGTAATCAGATTGCCAAAGGAGACAGATGCCAGAACCTTACCAGTAGGCTCAGCCTCAAGGTGATACATAGATTAATAGAAATGTGTTAATTTAAGATGTAAGAACTAGCTAGAAATATGCCTGAGTCATTAGTCAATGTTGTCATTAATGCAGTTTCTGTGTGATTATAAAGGGTCTGGGTGGCCAGGAATGAAAGAACAGTCTCTGCCTACAAAATGACCTCCACAATCTAGGGCATGGATCCACATAAAAACTTAAAAAACTTTAGAAAAAGAAAGAGGTTTTCTAGACCCACAGAAACAGAAGTCAATTGGAGTTTCTTGGTAGCCGCATTTTTCCCCCAGATTGGCTTTGTTTGCTGGCCGTGAGCAAAGATGCAACTCCTTTAAGAGAAGGATTCCTGATTCAACCTTAACAGCAAAAACTGTGAGGTTCCTTTAAGAAACAGCTTCCTGGTTTATGCTGGTGGTATAAATGGCTCTGGCTTCTTCAGGAGGTCCTGCTTGAATGGGGTTTGTGAGCAGCATGCTGAAAGTTACTTGGTGTTGACATGGGCCAACTGTTTCCCAGAGTTGAGGTGGTGAGCACAGCTCCCACCTGGTGGTACTAGAACTGGCAGTGAATGTACCTCTGCCATGTTAAAAGGCCAAGAGAGGTGGAGCCAGCATCCAGGGTTGCTGCAACCACACTGTTTACCATTTTAAAATGCTCCTTGTCAAAAAAGGATTTCAGATACACAATAGGACAAGTTTAGTTATTAAAGACCTGTAAATGAGACATAATGTGTTTCAAAAATGTATGTAGGTTTGGGAGAGAGAGGAAAAAGAGGATAGACAGTTATAAAAAGAAGTAAATAGTTTAAAAAATAAGAGTAAAAACAGCCATAGATTAAAGGAGTAGAGATAATAAATATTAAATATTAAAATGAAATAGAGTAATAAAATATATGCCTATTAAGTCATGGAAAGATGGAAAATACAGAGAGAGTCTGAATTCTATATATTATTGTGTTTTGTTTGAATTTTTTTGACTGCAGAGAGACATTTGATTCTGGGTGCTGCTAAGCTAAACCAACATATATATTTTAAAGGTATCTTGACTTCAAAATTTGAGTCTAAGGATATGTTACTTTGTTTCCACAGAGGATAAGAACCCGAGGATTCCTTCCAGGCTAATATGGTTTGATGGAATAAGACCTCCTGAAAAGTTTCCACGTACTCTAAAAATACTTTGCCCAATAAACAGCAGGAAGCAGTTTGGAGAAAACAATACCCAGATTTACAAAATTATTGTTTATAAATGTTTATTCTCAATTTAAAATGACAATAGTCATAGTAAAGGGGGATATGATATAGAGATGAATACTTTCCATTAGTATGGATCTTGGTCTATTGATACAAATTTAAGGTCGAGTTGTTACACTCATGTATATGTATTTCTGCTTATCTTTAAGGTATTGTGTTTGCACAGCTCATTCAAAATGTAATGTATAGTTAAGATAGTCATCTATAATAATCAAATTTTTAATTATGTTATTTAGGTTTTCTAGACGTACAGAGATATACTTCAGTTAGATAATCTTCAATACTTCAAAGACCAATAGAATATGTCATTTAAAAAATTTTAAGAGCTTAGACTTTTCTCGACAGTGAGGCACACATGTCTGTTTCTGGCAGCACCAATTACTTCAGAGAGGTTGATGGGCATTTGCCTTCAATGTGACAAGACTAGTCATTTGGACAAAAGACTGCTTTTGTCTGGACTGCTTGATGGTTTTCTGTATGAACTGGACAAGCAGAACCCATAGAAAAGTGACTGCTAAACTTTCCAAAAGACAGGATGGTCCTTCAGGGTTCCTGCTTCATGAAAGAAACCACCAGACATTCTGCAGGACACAGAATAAAGTAACTGACAAATTGCCAATATAAGCAAAATAGTCTTTCAAATTTCCCACTTCATAGAAAAGTCTACAAGATACTATGGGCCTGTGAACTAAAGATGGATGCCCCAATGTTACAGAAGAACTTGAGGTAACTGTCCAGGTAGCGAGATATTTCTGTCAATTCTAGAGTTTTGGAATGCTTACAATGCATTTACTATTTACTTAGGTAATATTATATCCTTCTGAGGTCTTTGATGGAGGTGAAGACTAAATTGTTATAATTATAATTTTCCTTAGTTATAATAAAAGATAATTTGGATACTAAACTTTAGACTCACAAATATAACATAGGTGATAGACTATTTTTCCCTAGTTTGCCAAACAGTAAATGGACTAAATATTGTAACTATAATTCTTGCTTGATAACTGTTTTGTATATGTAATTTTACTATGTTAAACTTAAAACCTTTATTTTTTAATTAGACAGAAAATGGGAGATAATATGGGATGTCCTTCTGTATATGTGTTGTTTTTATTGTTTGATGAATAAAGCTGTTTCAACCAATGGCTTAACAGAGTACAGCCAAGCAGAAAATTTGAACAGAGATATATAGAAAGAGTAGGTGGAGTCAGAGAGATGCATGTAGCTGTCAGAGTTGACAGATGCCAGAACCTCGTGGTGCTACATCAATTAATAGATATTGGTTAATTTAAGATGTAAGAACTAGCTAGAAATACACCTAATCCATAGCTAAGCACTGGGCTGAGCTTCTTGGAGTCCTATCATAGAGAGGGATGAATGATAATATGAGCAAAGAGGGGTCAAGACTATGATGGGGAAACCCACAAAAACAGCTGACCCAAGCTATTGGGAGTTCACTGACTCTGAACTGACAGCTGGGGAATCTGCATAGAACCAAACTAGGCCCTCTGAATGTGGGTGACAGTTATGTGGCTTGGGAAATTTGGGTGGTCACTGGTAGATGGATCAGGATTTATCTCTAGTACATGAATTGTCTTTTTGGGACCCATTCCCTATGGGAATTTCCTTGGTGCCAATTACCTGTTTGACACCTATTGTTTTCCTTGTGCCCACCTCTGAAATATACCCATCTCCTATACAGTGACAGTGCTCACCTCTGAAATATACCCATCTCCTATACAGTGACAGTGCCCACCTCTGAAATATACCCATCTCCTATACAGTGGCAGTGCCCACCTCTGAAATATACCCATCTCCTATACAGTGACAGTGCCCACCTCTGAAATATACCCATCTCCTATACAGTGACAGTGCCCGCCTCTCAGACTTCTATATGTTTGTCATTCACATGGGACCCAGAAGGAGTCTTTTTAATCAATCTACATGGATCTTAGGTGGGATCTGTATGGAAACTGATCTACCTCACTTGGTTGGTCCTTTTGCAAAATATAGAATTGAGGGTTCTTGTTTCTTCCTATTATAAACAGTACAGTAATAATAATGTTCATATACTTATGTATACTCATTTTAGCCATGCATTTGTACACTTATGATGCACAAGTTATGGAATATTCACATTTAAAGTTTTGTTGATGCCAATGAACTGTTTATCAAAAAGTAGCTATTTTATTTCCCCTTTCCTCACCACAGTTAGATATTATCTCTACTGATCTATATGCAACATTATGCTCATCAGTTTGTGCAAACGTTTCCATTATACAGTGTCTATATACCCCTCTCTCCATGTGTGTGAGCTCTCAGTGATATTGTGCAGGTATTTCCATTATACAGTGTCTATGGCTATATACTCCTCTCTCCATGTGTGTGAGCTCTCAGTGATATTGTGCAGGTATTTCCATTATACAGTGCCTATGGCTATATACCCCTCTCTCCATTTGTGTGAGCTCTTAGTGATACCTTTCAGTATTCTTGGAATCCCTTGGACTCTTGTGCTAAAGGGGACAGTCATTTGGGAGCAAGATTTGTCTAGATTCCTATACTGAAAAGAAGAAAAAGATAATTTTCAGAAAATACATTTGCTGAGAAAGAAAAAAAAATTAACTATAATTCAGAGAAATGATTCTAAAAGGCTTTGTATCCTAAAGTGTGAAAACTACAAAATGCTCCCTTTAGTGAGTCACCCTACGAGGAGAGACAGCCCAGCCTAAAAGTCAGTGCTATTATTTCTCCCATAAAACCATAATGTAAAAAATTTCTAACCCACTAAAGGTTTCCTGTAATCTTTAAAAGCTTAATTTTTTTTTGAGAAAAGAAAAGGTTCAGTTCCCAAACTCCTTAGATTTATAAACAGTGCTATATTTTTAAAATGCTACTCTCGAGTGGACGCTGGTGAGCTCAGGGGTTGGAAATGTTAGTCATCCTTTTCTTCAGGTGACCTTTCTCAAATCCCGATCCAGGTGACTTTAATTACAGTCTTTAAAGCGCAGCCTGCTCTTAGTGTCTCTCTCGCTCAGCGCTTCCCTGTCTCTCTAAGTCCTAGCTTGAGTATGAAGTTCAGAAATAAATATGCCAGCTTTTCAGCGGTTTTTCAGGGCTGACCAAGGCATGGTGTTTACAAGGGTCAAGGAATGGAGTTTTGAAGGGATGAAATGTTCCTGGGGTTTAGATTCTTATAAAAAGGACATTCTTTTGAACACTCCCAGAAGGAGCTAAAGAGCCATTTTACAGGATCAAGAGGGAAATCTGTCCCCCAGGTCACTGCTCTACAATAGAACAGCCAGACTCAATTCCTGTACTTTGGAGTTGACTAGGAGACAGGGAACTATGAATAGTCTTTGCTCCAATTTAAAGTCTGTAGGCAGATTTGTTCTTAAGCAAGCAAATGAAGGTATTATTCTGTTTGCTGTCCACAACCGACTTCTTTGGAGATATTTCCTTTTTTTCCATTCTTCAAAGTCTTTTGGTTTTATTTTATTATTTTTCAGGTTCTGCCAGACAACCTTTTATTACATCATAAAAGCAACACTAGGCAATAGATCTTTCAAAATATGTTCTGACCAACTTTCTGAAATTAAAAACATATAACCACATCGATAAGATTTTTAATCTGAATAACAAAAGGTTAAATATAAACTTTCATATGCAAAATAGATGACTATAAAACTGGCAACCTCAGAGGCAAGTACTACATCTCCCTGTGGAGGCTTATTTTTCATATATATATATATATATATATATATATATATATATATATATATATATGAGAAAAATAGGTTTAATTTGAGGAGTGGCTTCGGAAATCTACTGTTTGGGGCCATCCCTCTACAGTTCTAGCATCCAGACCCTGGACGAAACATTTAGGATCACAGTTATTTTAATTCTAGTTTTCAGAGCAAGCCAAGCTACTTCTACTCTGTCCCAGAAAAAGAAAGTCGCCGTGAGATGAGATAACACTGTTCTGAGGGTGTACAGGCTGAGTTCCTTGGCCATGTTCACACCAACTATGCAAGGCAGTTTTATTCTTAATTAAGTGTGTGCGTGTGTGTGTGTGTGTGTGTGTGTGTGTGTGTGTGTGTGATATGTGGGTGAGTACCCATGGAGGTCAGAAGAGGCATCAGATCCCCTTGAGCTGGAGTTACAAACAGTTGTGAGCTGCCTGACATGATGCTGAGAACTGCTGACCTTGGGTTCTCTGCAAGAGCCACGGTTGACTTCACCCCTCACTGAACCAAAACAAAGCTGTACCTCTTTAACTTGTTTCTGCAGGCATTTTTGTCAGAGGGCAGTGAAAGGTGGCGATACATTCCCACAATCACCATCCCACACTTTGGGTTAAGTCTGAAGCTTATCATTTTCCTTATAATTGAACATTACCTACTGATATATTTGGGCAGCTTTACTTTCAGAGTCCATGCACCCAAAATGCGCCTTTTCATGCACCTTGCTGCCCAGATGGACAAACAACCCCAACAAGAGGAAATGGTAAAGTCAAGCCCAGCACTTTTCCACCGCAGTGCTTGTTTGACACACTGTGGCTAAGACAAACTTCTAACAGTTAATTAAAAGAAAGGAAACTGCTGTGGACAGAGACGATTCATGAGTGATTCTGTAAGATGTGATAAAACAAGATACTTAGGGATACTGTCGAGAGACAATAGTAATGATGGAACATAAAAGGGGGATGGTCACACGGTATTCTAGACACTAAAGAAACTTCCACGAAACTTTACAGTGGTCCGCTTAGTATAAAGGGTCACACACACACAAAATCTTACCATTGTATCAAAAAAGTGAGGGCAAGGGGTTCCAGAACTGTCTCTCATGTAGTGTGTTGCACATAATTATACTTATGTACAAGGGAGATGGCTCAGTGGGGAACTTGCTTGCTGCACACATATGAGGGTCTAAATCTAACACCCAAGTGAAGATAGATGCAGGAATGCATGCAGCTGTAATCCTGTAAACCCAACACTCATAAGATAAGATGGAGGCAGAAATAGGAGAATACCTAAAAACGGGTGGGGCAGCTAGCCTCATATATGAATTAGAGAAGAAGCGGCCCCATCTCAAAAGAAGTAGAGGTGATGACTGATACCCAAGATTGTCCTTAACCTCCACATGTGTGCTGGGACATGCACATGGCCCCCACCAAGCACACACACACACACACACACACACACACACACACACACACACACACACAAAACTACAGACATTTTAAAGTCATGCTGATTCAAAAATATTCCCATTGTTCCGTCATCTTTATCAAAACTAACTCTAACAGAAATTGTATGACACCACCAGGATTGTCTGATTTGGACACCTGGCCAGCATGAAAGGGTTTCGGAAGCAAAATTGGCAATAACATCAGGTTTCATAGATGTTCACTTTTCCTAGATCGTATTCAATGTTCCTGTAGCTCTGTAGTATGCTAGAAAGAGATTTGTTGCTTAAATAAAATTGAGAGCAACTGGGTTATTTCAATACTGTATTTTTTCACGATTACAGAAGTAGCCAGAAATGTGGACACTAAGATATGGACTGTGACTCTCCTGAAGGCATGTCCATCCCAACATCTGCTTTTCCCAACCTTGTTTGGGTGGCTCAAGTATTCTTAGCGAACACAGGGCAACTGTTACATTTTCCTAGCAGCTAAGGAATGATCATCTCTATTTCTGTACAGGAAAAATAAAACTCAGTCTATCTTAGATGATAATGAAATTTGTTCTCGAGTCTGAATAAGTATTTTACCCAAGTTGATTGACTCTATAATGTAATGAAAAATAAATTTACCTCCCTGGAAAGGGAGTACTGAATATCGTGTTGAACATCACAGAAACAATAGCAACAGAATCTAACAATATTATTTAGAAATACCACACTTTGAAATGCAGCCTTGACATTATGAGATACACTCTTAAAATTCTAATGAGCCCCCTGAGACCATATTTTGCTATCATTTTGACCTCTTAAATATTTGGAAAGGTCACTTTGAAGATGATGAATTATAATTTTGGCAATTCCAACTGTACAGCTGTTTCAGGAAATATACCATGACTGTCAATGTAAACACCATGCTTAATCAGATTCCCTGGAGTTTTTTGTTAAACAATCCTTCAGAAAACATTCAAGTGTCTTAAATTAGTCTAGTGTTTTCATGTTAGTTTTAACAATGCTTTTAATTGGTGAATGGTTAACACAGACTTTTGGATAATGAACTACCAGCAGCCAAGGGCACCCTGGACCTTTGAGGCAAATGCACATAGTGAGAAGCCTTTTAAGAGATTCCCAAGGGAAAAATCTTAAAGAAAGGTTGCATAAGATACCCAAGTATTATGTCGAGGGATAGATAAAATGATAAAACCCTGATCAAAAGTTCTGTTGGCAACTTCCTTGTCTTATAATAAAAAAATTCACGAAATAAGCTGGGCATCAAGGCTTACACCTGCAATCACATTCCTTGGAAGACTGAGGCAGAAGGATATATTAAAGTTCAAGGATACCCTGGACTACATACTGAGTTCTAGGTTAGCTTTTGCTACTGAGTCAGACCCTGGTCAAATCTGATAACAGTAATCTTAAGAGACACTTGGAGATCTAGTTGAACCCAAGTGGATCTGTTGACTAATCAAGTTAAAAGAAGTCACATGGTCAGCTTGCAGGTCGGACTGTTAATAGTGGTGGTTATAAGTTGGTGGTTATGCTAATGCTATTTATTTATTCAGGGTACTTTTATCTCTGAAATTGTCCCTGATGCACATTGATTGGTGTTAAATACACACGTGAAAGAACATAAAGAGGTAAAACCATGACAGGCAATCAGGACGATTACTGCAAAAATGAGAAATATGAGTCCTATCAGAAGTGTGTTTAGCATCCAGTGTTAATGGTTCACTTTCATTTTGGTGTCAATTCATGGTGCAGATTGGTTCAACACTTCTGTCAGGGATTAAACACTAAGGTGATGGAGAGAGACCTGTATGAGTCACGAGGTACCATCTCTCTTCAGATGATTGGTGAGCGTACAGACTACATTCTGGAGATATCCATGGGAGTTATATATTGCCTGTGTGTTTGTCTGAACAATGAATGCAAGGGCTGGGGAGATGGTTGTTCAGTGCTTACCATGCAAGTGTGAGGACCAGCGTTCAGATCACCAGAGCCCACTTAATGCTGGGTGAGTGTGATGTCTCACCTGCAATCCCAGTCTCAGGAGGTAGAGACAGAAGACTACCAGAGCAAGCTAGCTAGCAGGTCAAGCTATAGCTACAAACTCTGTGCCTGCCTGAGAACCTCTACCACAATATATACATTGCAAGGGCAATGCAGATGAGGCCTGGCATCAACCACCTCAGGATTCAAAATCTTGAACACAAGAGTACCAATCCACTAGTACACACACACACACACACACACACACACACACACACACACACACACAAATGGAAACAACAGAAACAACAGATGTATTCTATTAGCCTGGTCTTTATAAAACAGCAAGACTCAGAAGGCTCTCTAAGGCCTTAGTGTTAGTGGAGCAAAGGGATTCACTTCTACCTATGTGAGCCTCAAGGGTAGACCAGGAAAGGAGTGCTTTATTGACCGTCGGCTGGCAGTTGCTTTTCTCTTAGAAAGGACTAAAGTACCTGAGCCTTAGACTTAAATGAAATCCGGTATCTTCAAAGATGTCTCACTTTACTTTTTGAACACAAGAAATAAAGCTATATGCATGAAGCATATAGGAAATAAGTGGTATGTGGAACGTGCTATAGAAGCTAGAAGTTACTATTGCTATTTACTGGTACATCCTTAAGCACTTTAGCAATGGCATTCTTTGCAAAGCCCGACCATTATTTCCTTTTTCTGCTGGTGATCTGCCTGAGTTGTAAGATCCATGTCTGGTCTATGGGAGCTGTGCGGAAATGGTGCCTCCATTGCAAGATGGCTAGGTCAGATAAAGACAGGGTGCAGGGAAAGACCTCCTAGGAGAGTTGTCAAGGAAGGAGAACAGGGAAAAGGTAGGATTTGGATATTTGATCTCAAATGGGGAGTATAAGAAATTGATACAGAAATGGTTTCTTTCTTGTAATGACAAATTTCTAAAAACATTTTAAAAAATTCTGAATGAGTTGGGATATGAAGAAAAGAATTAGATTCATTAAATGACTTGTTATTAAAAATCAAACCTAAACTAGTATAAGTATTGAGAACTATGTCAGTCAAATATTAATATAGCCATTCTTCCATTTTATTAGAAACTAGAAGTGAACCACTTTTCAGACAATAGGTTATTTTTATTTGAATGTAATACCTTTGAGTTTAAAAAGTCCTTCAACCTTTAGTGTCTGGAATATTTATCACTGTGGTAGATGTTTTTAGAATTGTTGACAATTACACTCAGATTTGGGGATTTAAGCATATTTTAAATGTAAATAAACCTAGTGTCTATAAATTTGTTTCTACTTACGTGTGATTTGATTTTTCCTAAATTTATTATTAGTATGTGATATGTGTGGACTGTTTGTGGACTACACGTGGAACTGGAGGACAGTTTGTGGAGTCTGAGAGTCAAACCAAGGTCACCAGGCTAGTGCAGCAAGGGCTTCCCTGCTGAGCCTCTTGCCAGTCCCCATGCTTGTCCTTTAGTCTCACCTTCTGTTAGTTCTATTAAGAGAACATAAATTTAAAATATTTTTATTTTAATCGTGTGTCTGTGTGTGAAGTACAATGCCTGTTGAGGTTAGGAGGGGCACCAGATCCTCTGGAGCTGGAGTTACAGGGGTTTGTAAGACACTTGGCATAGGTGTAAGGAACTGGGGGTCTTCAGCAAGAGAAGCAATTGCTCTTGCATGTTGAGTCATCTTTCTAGCCTCAGAAAATAAGCATTTTGTTGGACACGATAGAAATTAGTATTTTAACCAGTTTGGAGTACTATGGACCACACGGGGACCAGGCACAAGGAAAAAAATGGAACAGTGATCAAACTGTTTGTAAATAAGAATTGCAATTCTAAAACTTCTTTTGACATATACTAATAGCACCCTCATAGTTACCTATCCATGTCACAGTGATGTTGTCATAAACCTTTAAGCTCAGGTGCTATCTAGACTTTTGTACTATATATGGTATTGTTCTTTCCTGTCTTTATAATTTTTGTCTTGACAATATTATCCAATAAATGCTTTGATGTGCATCATTCTACAGGATCAATATACTCATAAATATATGCAGATACTTTCCCAGCTTTTGTATTTCTTCAGATTCCAGGCTCATAGGTTAATTTTTGATAAGTATCATGAGTCAGTTTGAGCCACGGGCTCTAAGAAAGCACAGACGAGCTACAGAACTATTGAGTGATGCTCTTTTCTTTGTGTCTTGCACGGGGTGCTGCATCTTTCCTAATTACCACTGTCAGCTGCACTTCTGATGAGATCCAGAAGTCATAGATATGGGCTGAATTTGTGAGAGAGAAACACAGGGAAGCCACATTGAAAAGAGGTGAGAAAGAGGCGGAATAAAACACAGTCACACACCAGAGAGAGACGCAAAGTCATAGAGACATGAATATACATCACGACAGTAACGTGATTTTTTTCTTCAGAGCCTTATGGCTCTTTTATTTCTATTCCATTTGCATTGGTAGGCCTTTTCCTAAAAGTTTTCCATATGGAATCTTAAGCCCTTAGGCTTCTTTCTATGTGTATCATACTGACCATGAACTCTGCTTCATTATGTGATACTTTAAGTAGAGTTACGTTTCAAATATATAAGCTGTGTGTGTGTGTGTGTGTGTGTGTGTGTGTGTGTGAGAGAGAGAGAGAGAGAGAGAGAGAGAGAGAGAGAGAGAAAATTACACATGTGTGTGTACCTGCAAAAACCTACATTCATATATGTATAAAGATACAACGCTAGATTTTATTTTCTTGTGTCCTATGCAAATGTGGTGCTGTGGAGATGCTGTAAGTCACAAGCTAGTCCATAGTTAGTCTCCAGCAATGAGGATGTGAGCTGGAGGATGAACAAGAGAATCAAGTTTTATGAACGCATCATCTCTTTACTTTCACTGCTAGTGTTCTCCTAAGAGCACTGGGTGAGCCATACAGAAAAGGAGGGCACAGTGCCCTGAATCCCATCTGCCCGTTTTGTCATAGTTCCCACAGCATTCTCTTAAGCTCAAGTTTACATCCAACATGGGCTTACTCATTCCATTCAATTTTCACAAGTTATGTAGAGATTCTTTTTACTGTGACTTTATGGAGAGGGGAGGTATGTGTCAGTTTTCATTGCTGTAATTGAGAAGGGGAAGTTGAGTCCTGGGGGAGTTAGGTTGATTCCCCACTGGTGGAATTTGAAGCTGGTCTCACTCTACAGCCAGAACCACTATGACTATCTACAGGAATTGTCAATAAGTTATATTCTCATCACTCCACAAGGAAGTTCCTATAAGAATCCAGAGGATGGTTAGAAGTGCTTAGGTCCTGTGCCTTTAGGGGGGGATACAACAAAGGGAATGGGGAGAAAAATGAATTAGAAATTCATCATTTCTCTCAGTGCTAGGACAACACTTCTCAGAGTTTATGGAAAAGTGGAGCTGGCAGGCAGTGAGGAATAGGCTGTCTGCTGCTTATCACTGGGTCTGATTGCTTTCTCCTTATCTGTCTGAAGAGGAGGACATGCAATTTACAAACGAGAAGAGGTTTTATCACTTAAGGGAGTTTGGAAGTCTTAAAGAGGACTTTGACAGATGTGGAAAGTGTAGAAACCCTTGACTGATAAAGGATAATTCAACCATCAGGTACAGTTTCAATCATAAAATCAACTAATGAAGATTCAGCAACAGCAGCTCAATTAAATTATCATTTTTTTCTTCAGATAGACTGTTCTAGTTTTATTTTTGTTATGGTGCAAAATATCCTGGCAAAAAGCAACCTATGGACGAAAAGGTTTCTTTGGCTCACAATTACAGGCTATAGTCAATTATTGCAAGGAAGTCAAGGCAGCAACGTAAGCTGCTTAGAGCAGAGAGTATAAATGCATGCATCCTTGTTTGCTTGTCTGATCTCAGTTAGATTTCTCCTCTTTTATACTCCTCAAGACACAGCCTAGGGAATGGTACCACCTACAATGGGCTGAGTCTTCCTATGTCTGTAAATAATCAAGACAGCCCTCCCCTCCTCTAACATGCGCATGGTCAAATTGAACTAGATATTTCCTCACTACGACTTTCTTTCCTGATGATTCTAGATTGGGCCAAAGTAACAATTAAAACCAACCAACAAACAGATGAACTGAAATAAAAATTAGAACACTGGCACTTGATTCCCTAAGAACCTTTTAAGAAACAAAGCATGGGGCTTCTGTTGCTGAAGATCTTCAAGCAGAGAGAGAGAGAGAGAAACTGGTTGCCAGGCTCATGGGATAATGGCAGAGTCACATTAGCGAGCCAAAGAGCCTTCATATTCCCTGGGTCCATGAGAACAATTCGTTTACATACATTAAAATATTGCATGTGGTACTGAGAATAATTAAAACCCATTACAATGTCTACTCACTCCCTTCAGCATCAATCAATTTACTTCAGTATAACTCACTGGTGATCTGTTTTCAGTTAGAGGTGCCTGAGAATGCTATGGTGAAGAATGTTGCACACAGGTCCAGCTAATTCAGGAAATTGTTTCATTATTCAGAGAGAAATGACCCCAATTAAGCTTTCTGTCAGTCAATTAAATGATCACCTGCAAGCCTCAGATGGAGCCAGTGTTCCATGGGGCAGCTGCTACTATGGAAAGTCTGTTGTGAAAACCAGTAAAACAGAGGTTTTCATATTTAACAAGCATAATGGATGAAAATGTCAGTTTACAACTTGTACTTTTTTTCTTCCCCTGCTCAAAGAACCTTACTATCATTGTTTTATTCTATTCCATTGACTTTGGTAATTCCATTGATGGAAAAGGGAAATAAGGGCTGAATTCAAATTCATTTCTTTTTTTTTCGATAAAGATTCATTTGAGGGTATGGTGACCAACGCCTGATCTGTGATTTGCAGTGAAAAAATGTGAGTAGAGTTTTGTTTTAGAAACATCTGAAGAAAACATCCGAGCATCTTTCAGGGGCTATAGATACTAGAGGCAGAGTGTACAGGGATCCCTATCAGTTCTGCATGCCAAGGGTGTCTGTCGTTTGTGTGCCTCAGTTTCTTCATTCTTAACTAGAATCACTGCCAAGTGAAGAGAAGCATGCTTATGACCTTGGCATCTGGGAGGCTGATGCAGGAGGATTGCTGTAAGTTTGAAGCTAATCTGGTCGACATGGAAAGATCTTCCAGGCAAAACACTAAAAATTAATAAAATAAAATCACAACACAGAATCTACTATAGACTCTCAATTGTTCCATCTATGGGAAGGGACTGCAACCATGACTGGTAAGCAGTGTGCTTGTTAATCTTAGTTATTATAATATCTACATAGAGTTATATTGTTTCATAAACACACAGTGGATTAGGAACTTTAGCAGCCACTTGATAATCATGGCCAAAGCCAAGGGACTTTAGTAAGCCACTGAGCAGAAAGCATGGTGGAATACACACAGGACAAATGTAGTGCGATGCAGTGAAAATGCCATCATAGTTCTCAGAGCACAGATATTAGAACTGATTTATGCTTTATATTGTTCCTTGAAGACCAATGTTAAAGGCTATAAAACTTAGTTAGAAGTATGTGTGACTAAAAAGTGACTTAGGGCCTGGAGAGACAGTTCAGTCAGTAATGTGCTTGCTGAGCAAGCTTGAGGACCTGTGCTTGGATCCCCGGCATCCATGTAAAAAGCAGGACATGATGCCATGCAGCTGCAATCCTAGTGCCTGCTGGGGAGATGGGGCAAGTGGAAGCTGTCCGACTTAGTCTATTAGACAAGCTCCAGATCAGCGAGAGTCCTTCCCTCAGAAAACAAGGTGGAGAGTGATGGAGAAATACACCTGACTTCAATCTCTGGCTTCATATGTGGGCACACATGTACAAAACACATAAACATGTACCAACACACACATATGAGTATGATGATCACATGATGGTATATTGTATGCAAGCTACTGTGTATGGTACTTTTCATACATGTATTTGATTTGTCTACAAATATATATGAAGAACTGTTAATATATAAATATGACAAACAGTCCAAGAAAAATAACAGAGAAAGCATTTCAACTGAGACATCATCAAAGAATATGTGCAGATAGCTCACAGACCATCAGTTCTTACAGATATGAAATGAAAACAGCAGATATAACTGATCACTAGAACAAATGAAAATTAAAAAGTACTAAACACAGCAATGTCTGCAGGGGTGGGGAAAACAGAAACCCCCTTTTAACTGTTGGGAATGCAAAATGCTGTAGCCTTTGGAAAACAGTTTGGCAGCTTCCTAAAATGTTAAACTACACTATACACTTGATGTAAACAATCTTCTTCTTGACTTTAAGTCAAATATGAGACATGACATCACTTTCCCATATAAAGACATGGATATGCTTGTCCATAGAAGATTTACTTCAGCAATCTCACTCTGGAAATGAGTCAAACTTCTGTCAAAGTGGATGGGGAAATAAATCAGCATATAGTAGTAATAGAATTAATAGCAATCAGCACAAAGGAATACACTGTCAATACCTACAGAAGTATGAATGTCTCCAGGAAATTATGCTTGAGAGGATAATTTACAAACAAACATTTGGCCTAAGTCCATTTTTTATTACATTCTAGAGAATTCTAGATAACAAACATTTGGCCTAAGTCCGTTTTTATTACATTCTAGAGAATTCTAGAAGCCTACAGAAAGCCTATCAGTGGATGTCTGATATGGGAAACGAGGTAAAAGGCAGATGGCAGGGATTGTGGAGGATGACAAAGCTTTACAAACTGAGAGCAAGTTGCCTGCCTTGCTTATGTGGATGGCACATCTATGCAAATGTCAAAACTTCTGATCATTCTTTGCTATATGCCTTTATAGCATTTCACTTATTTCCATTAAAGCTGGAAAAGAAATCATCATTGGTGTGTTTCAGTTGTATTCTCTAAGAAAATTGATTTTAGACAGCAGCAACATGCTTAACATATTTGGTGAAGATACAATTCTCAGAGCAAAGGTTATACCTAACAATTTAACATTTGAAACCTCTCTCCTGCTAAAACCCACCATACTTCTCTAGAGTAAAGCAAAGGAAATTACAGCTGTTGATTTTCTAATTTTTAATATATGTTGGGGACATGTTGCTGTCATTGTCCTTTGGTGGCATTTGCAGGATGGTGTTCTGAGCTACAAAATGCTCTAAACATACTAACCCAAGGCTTACTGTTTCATTTTTTGGGCAAGCATAGCTATGGTGTGTCTTTATGTGAAAGTGTGCATGCTGCTGACTTTAGACACAGAAAATCTAAATAGACGGAAACACTAGGTAGAAACATACCCACAAACAAGAATTTTTGTCTGAACAGCTCTTTTTAGAAACTCTATTCATTAAATCCAACAAAAGTCTAGTTAGATAATGAGTACCCTGGGTCATTTTCAAAATCAGAATCCCCTATGAACAATGAGGAGGCGTATGGGTGAAGCAATAAAGGTCTCAGATGGCAGAACACTTGGGTTGTATCCTGTGTGTGCAGGGATGCTCGCTAAGAAGGCTTAGATGACAATAAAGGATCCCAGTTCCATTGTAGCTAAATGATTTTAAAATTAAGAGAGAAACCTTAAATTTTGTCCTTAATATAATATTTGATAATGGCAATGAGTACACTTATTTTTATTTATCTCAATTCTGGGAGAAGCCTATAAAATAAAAATATTTAAACCCTCATAAGTATGGGTGCATTCTTATTTACTAGTGAATATTTAGGCGTTTCTGCTAGTGAAGAGTGGCCTTTCTTTTAAAATGCATACACTGAAGCTGGGTGTAATGATGCACACCTGCAATCTTTGTACGTACGAGTTGGAGGAAGAAGCATCACAAATTCAGGTCCAGCCTCAGTTATACACTGAGTAATAAGTGTGAGGTCAGCCTTGGCTACATGAGACGCTGAGACAAACAAACATACAAACAAACACATGGCCCTACAAATCAAAATGATACGTGTAGGAAAAGCCTAGTGAACACATGTCTTCATTTATACCCAAACTAATGAATGCATGTGTATCCAACAATCAAAAAACAACAAGCAAAAATACAGAACTATATAGAATGAACAATTTAAAATTTTGAGTAGATGCAAAATAATGCACTTATTTCCTCTTATCAACAGGGAATTCCTTCCAAGAGCCCCCAGTAGACACCCCAAAGCACTAGCAGTAGTAACATACTGCATGTTCTCCTCCCATATATTTTTTCTGTGTCTAAAGTCAGCAGCATGAACACTTCTACATAAAGAAGCATCATAGCTATGCTTGCCTGAGCCATGAAGCAGTGAGCCTTGGGACTACTGTGTTTAGAGCACATTTATATATCAATAAAATAATAATCTACATAATGATAATCTACAATAGCCAATTATAACATACCATAATAGAGGCTATGGGAATGTGCTCTATTGTGCCTCCTCACCCTTGTGAGGATGTGAAATAATAGAGGTTATGTGATGAGTGACTTTTGAGCCCTGTGAAGCAGCATTAGGCTTCCATCTAAGGATTATTTGAACATGGGCACTGTAGTGCCACAAGGTTGATTGTTAACCAAAATGGCTCCCGAATGACATATGGGAGTAGGAATATCCAACATGAATCTATTAGATAAAGCAGTGATTCAAATGCAGGACGGGTTTGAATACTATCATCACACTGATGCTCCCACTATTCAAAACAGCATGCAACTTAAACTTTATTCATTATTTCTATAATTTTCCATTTAACATATTTAGATTCTGCTTGACTATGGGATAATTGAAACTGCAGGAAACAAATTAAGATGGAGAGAGGATTATTATATTTCAAAGAACCCAAGGAAAGTCTCCCTTAGCTCTTCAGTCCTGCTCCAGTCCTTCACCCCGTTTCACTGGAGAGTCTTGGTATTTCCTGCTCTCCATCTTCTATAATTTCTCAGTGTTTCCAGACTCCTGCAACTGACAGCATCGTTTTCATGTTAACATCTCTCTTATTCTGTGGAGACGTGTTTAGTTTTACATTCACACAGCAGTCTGGCAGAGTAAAGACATACAACTTCTCTGAACTTTACTTTTACGGTTTGTAAAATGTAAACAGTATTTCATTCCTCCTAGCTTTGTTGTGAAGAATAAAGACACAGATGTAACTTTTCTTTCTGTCTTCCTTTGCTTCCTGTGCTGGGGATTGACCCAGGTCCTCATATACCCCGGCAAGTAGATGACCACCGAGCTACAACTCAGCCCGAAGTGCTTCTGAAATGCACATCTCAGTTCACTATGAGGCATTTCCTTGATTTTCTAAACAAGAAGAAAGGGCTAAAACATCGGACCTTTGGATTCTGTCTTGTTCTTTTCTGAACATCACAAACAGTAGTGAAACCAGGTTTTAAAAACGGTATAGCTGACTTGTACATAAAAAAAAAATTCATCCATGGTGTAGTAGGTTGGGGTAGTTTTCAGGTCAAGAAATAAATTCCAAAATTAGTTTGTACTGCACATGCAATGGAAAGATTGATTTAAAGTAGGCTTTTTAAAGGTTTAGTTCTTTATATTAATGACATTCCAGGGAGATAAACAATATAAATGTACAAAGATTTATCAGTTCTCTGAGAAGGAAAAAATTGGGCCAGTTCCCCTCCCCCAACATTCCAAATTCTTGAAGAAATGAAATACTCTTTCTTTAATTTCAGTCTTCTATATGCTTTTATTCCCTAGGAACATACAAACTAAGAATACAGGCAACTTATTGAGTAAGAAGATGCCCACATATTTGGAGTTTAACAGGTTTTTAATTTTAAAAGTAAATTGCTTCATTCAGTTACCGTAACCCAGGTGAACTCTGAGCACCTTGAGTGTACTGTCTCCTCATGGCAGTCTCAGGAAGAGATTGTCATCCTCGGCATCATCATCGTTATGTGAAAGAGGGTGGCGCCCACCCACAGTGAACAAAACAATTTGCCCCAGGAGAAAACATGTTTCCCACCTTTGGGAATTCTCTGTGTTAGCTTCACAGGAGATAGTTGGGTTTTCTTCCTTGATTTGGGGGTCTGTCTCTTGCATTGTGATACATCATGAGGGTTCTGAGAAGGTTCACTGTACAGGCTGAGAGGGAGAAGGTGGCTGAACAGAAGTATTTCAGGAATATTATGAATGTCATTGGTTTTAATTTGTTTGTTTGTTTTCCTATTTGAAACACTGAAAGAACTGGGGATGTCCTCAAGGCTCCAGGTGTACTCTTGGAAGCTGATACTACGGTGACCTTGAATGACCTTCACAATTAATTGATCTGTATGATACTTTTAGATTTGATAAATGATTAAATGAAAAAGTAAATCTCTCAAGTGGTTCTCATGCTTGTAATAAATTGAGCTTATAAAGAAACCATCAGCCTTAGGCTGTCTCAAGTATTCTAATGGAGAATATAAATAGTAAAAATCTGCTGGAAGTGCCAACTTTAATTGAATGAAATGATTAATCAAAACCCTTTCACTAGGAAACATTTTTTTAAAATTGTATCTATAAGTTATCACACATGCAAAGATTCTCATTGGAAAGAAAAAAATGCTAATATAATTGCTTTAGAGATTTTTTTGCGTGCCTTTTCTACATCTTTTTAGAGTTGACAGGTAGTTATTTTCTCAGGTATGTGTACACACATATGTATATGTGTGTATATGTATATATGTATGTCTCTATATATGACTGGAATTTCTTCTGGCCCATTCCTTTGGCTTGAGATCTCTTGGGAGTTTTGGTCAGTGACCTGAGGAGGTACAACAGCATCCATTAAATGACTACATACTGATGTGGGAGTCCCCTCTGTGTGCTGTGATTACCATCAATGAATAAAGAAACTGCCTTGGCCTGTTGATAGGGCAGAAATTAGGTAGGCAGGGAGGACTGGACTGAATGCTGGGAGAAAGAAGGGCAGAGTTAGGGGACACCATGGATTCACTGCCAGGGATAGACGTGCTGAAACTTTACTGGTAGGCCGCAGCCTTGTGGTGATATACAGATTAATAGAAGTGGGTTAAATTATTATGTAAGAGTTAGCCAATAAGAAGCTAGAGCTAATGGGCCAAGCAGTGATTTAATTAACACAGTTTCTGTGTGACTATTTGGGTTCTGGGTGGCTGGGATGAACAAGTAGTTCCTTGCAACAATATACCACAAATACAATGAAGAAAGAGGGAAGAAGTTATGTGGTTCATAATCATGAACTCATTTATGAGCTTTATCTCTCTTTTTTTTTCCAGTTAAAGAAGCTCAAAAAGAGGTTTCATTGAATTTCAAATCTACATAGCTTTTAAGATATGTAAACGTGAGAGGAACAGTGGATCTGGGGGAGAGGGGAGATAGGGTAGGAAGAAGGGAATGGAGGGGAAGATGCTGTTGGGATGTATGGATAAGAGAAGAATAAATGAAAAACAAAAACAAACACAAGCAAACAAAGATATGCAAATGTCGACTTTGGTCACCTGCACAAGACTGACACAAACCCAGTCCCTTGTTATTTCATCACCAACAGAGAAGGGCTCAGGAGTCCTCCCCAGCCCCAGTGAACTATCAGTTAATGGCTGCTGGGAGACAGGATGCTACTGTCATTAGTGGTAGCCAATAGTAAGGCCCTTATGCGCCATTAAAGAATCCTTCAGCCATACAAGTGACTCTAAACTCAGTGGGACATACACACACACACACACACACACACACACACACTCACATATACAAATACGCACACACACAAACACAGATACATATACACACACAAACACACACATAAACACAAATACAGAGGACATGAATCAGAATGGAATATGTTAGGAAGAAGGACTTCAGAGAAGGTGGATGAGAGAGTAAGGGGGTGAAATGCCAAATATATATATATATATATATATATATATATATATATATGTATATATATATGCATGAAATTGTTAAAAAATCAAAAATAAGATTTGCAAGTTCATCAGGCCTTACAGCTTTGAGGTTCATCAGGCCTCACAGCTTTGAGGTTCACAGTAATTCACACACATTTTCTGGTCTGTATCACACACACAAATACTAAAAATGTTAGTGATTGAATTTTGAGCAATTCTTGGGGGTTCTTCCTGCCTTCTCCCCCAAGAAGTAATTCAACATTTACATAACTTGGTAAGATATATGACTTATAACTTCCTAAAAGTAATAATTCATTTTTTTCTTAAAATCATAATCATTAAATAATGCATATTGCTTAAAAATGAAGAAAATATCTCTGAAATGAATCCAAATAATTAGATTACTAAAGTAAAATGGAAGTAACTTACTCTTAAAGAAAATATCTGTATTTCAGTGTAATACTCTCTGAAAGTACAAACATTGAAAGACATCAGCTGACAGTTCTCCCCCATCAGTGGTCCCGTGCTTCAGAATAAAGAGACCTACAGGGCTAAATCATGAGACTAAGGGGACAATGAGAGTGTTTAATGGTTCTTATGTGAGTTAGATCAGATGTGATCTACCTAGGGACCTTATTTCTCTTGGGTTATTGGCACACCCCAGAACATGTACTACACCTTCTCAGAAGATAGCTCCCATACAAACAGAGTCAAGACAGATTCACAGTGCTCTCGACTTAGGTCTTAGAGGAGCACATGTGATGTTAGACGCCCTGCCAGTGACCGCAGAGAGTCTTCTTCTCATGTCAGTCCCGACACTTGAAAAAAAAATGACAATGTGTTCACAAATGCATCTTGCCCAGGAAGTTGGAGAGTGGGCAGGGACTGAGGAGGTGAAATAAGATGAAGGGATGAATACAACAAAAAGCGTGGTAATCAAAGCTCAAGCCACATTTAGAAAACTGTTCCTTTAACACTTCCTGTGTCGATGGAAAAAATAATCCAGCCTCAAATTTTGTAGATAACTCAAGAGTTTTCTAAATCATGCATTTTTTAAAATTAAACTTGAAGCTTAATAAATACGACTTTAAAATGGTAAAAATAATCATCACTTCTTACAGAACCCAAAAATGTAGGCATGAATGTCAAACTCTAAAAACAGAAAGATGGGGGGAAGATGTTTAAAGTCCAGAAGATGGAACAAAGAGAAAAGTGCAGTGCAGGCCTGCCCACCGGAGTGCAAGACCTGAAACCATGATGGAAAGAGAATCCATCACCAAAAGTTATCCTCTGACCTTCACTTATTATGCATATATTCCCACATGAGTGTACATGCCTAAACACACACATACACACACAAGTTGTTCAAGTCAAGGAGAAAGAATTTTCAAAAAGAAAGTAACTTTTGAAAGAATGCATTTAGGTTTTTAAATTTATATTTTATGAATAATTGTCATTTTTCCTAGTACATGAGCAAACTCTTTGTAGTTTCTATATATTTTAATCTTTGATTGCATGTATAAAGCTTTGTCAGACTACCAAAGAAAATAAAATAGAATTTAGGCTATAGTTGACTCCCGCGAGAGGTAAATCACTAAACTAAATGACATTATTTATATCTGCAATCCTCACTTTAAATGGAATAGAAGGCAACATTATTTTATTATAACATATATCAATCATTTCTATGAACTGCTCATAATGTACCGATAAAATAAGTGTGCACTCATGACTCAGTTTATCAATATTTTTCAAGTCCTCCAAGACCCTTTCAGGGACCACTCATATTAGGTTAATTTTCACGGAGTCCAGCATATCTGCTCCAGTGAAGGAGAGAGTATCGTTTTATAGAGCCAGATGCAAAACAGATAACAGACGACATTGAAATCTTTTGGAATAAAATAATAAAACCTAAATTTTCTTTCTTTGATGGACAGGTTTCCTTACAGACTTCCTTCTAAAGGTTGAGACTCAACTGTATTCCCAGGTGAGAATGTGGGAAAGGCCAATCGTAAGCATGAGCCTGTGTTGCCAAGGCAACAGGGAGCCTGTGATTCTGCCTGCCACTGATGGTATTAGTGAATGCACCTGTTCAGAAAACTTTGTTATTCTTGAAATTTCTTTGTTTAGTCACTATTCATTAAAAGGGTTCCTAAAAAGAACTTAAGATGAAAACATGTGCATATGTGTTAATAAGATTGAACTACATGTGTGTTAATAATTGAACTGTACAGTAGGACATAGTGAACATGGCCAATTTTGCATTATGTAATTTTTGCTAAAATTAAAAAATATAAATTTATTAAAGAAAATACTAATAAATATATTAGTATTATATAATACTAATAAATATAAATTTATTAAAGAAAATTTATTAAAGAAAATACCACATGATTCTCATTTTTCAATACCAGATGACAGTTCTTTATACTATTATTGCAAATAATTTTTAAAGATTAAAATTTTTCTATAGATGTTTATTAAAGTCCTTCTGGTCTCTGCAGATACTACTGACATGTTTTGTAAATAATTGCTTACACACAGAACTTAATTAAACATATATATATATAATATATATATATATTAAGCTCCTACTATATGCCTGCTATTTAAAATGCTACTTTGTGTATATGAGTGTGCATCTGGTTTATGAAATCATGCTTCTGTGTAAGCTTGCACACACACACAAACACACATCATACCCGTGGAGTGCAGAGGTCAACCTTGGGTGTCTCTCTCACTAGCTCCCCACCTTGATTTTTGAGATATTGTCTCTCATTGAATTGTGATCTTACCAACTTCTCTAGATTGAGCAGCAACCTGGCCAGCCAGTCCTCCCGTCTCTGTCTTTACATCTCTGAGATTACAAGTGCAACCATACCTGGCTATTCATGTGTGTTCTACATGGTTGTGTAGCAAGTACTTCACTGATGAGCTATCCGCTCAACCTGGCACTTCTGTTTACTGACTTCAGAATGGACTTCTACAATGTTTGTTTTCTTTCACATAAGTGTATCAGCATTGAAAATGCTATGTTAACTTGACATTTCTTACTTCTGGGTCTTTAATTCCATGTAAGAATTCATGACTTTTAATGAATTACTCACCTATCATGATGCTCCACATTGTACAGGTTTGTTATTAGATGGAGTTTTACTAGTTAGAAGTAAATCCTTTTAATAAAAGTTTGAAAGTGGGTAAAATACTGGCTACACAAGTAAGATGACCTAAGTTAGATGCTGAGAACATACTGAAAGCTGAGCATGGTAGCAGGCATCTGTAATCACAATACTCCTCAGGAGAGACGGAAGGCAGACACAGGAGAGTCTTCAGGAGCTTGTGGGTTGGACATACTGGTACATACAGTAACAGACAAGAGGCCTTGCCTCAAAGAAGATGGAAGGCAAACACCATCCTCTACATGGGTGCACACACACATATGTGCACACACAGCACATACGTGTACACACACACACACACACACACACACACACACACACTGCCTAAATAAATAGGAACAGCTTACTGTCAAGATGGACAGGCAGCAAGTAACAGTGCATAAGAGAAAGAAGGAGCACAGATGCTTTCCACTGAAGCCAGATGTGGAGTGGAAGCCCCCTGTTGCTGCACACGCAGAAGGAATTGGAAACAGAAAACATGACAAAGCACAAAAACGTATACGTCGCCAGTCAGGAGTAGTCCGAGACCCTCTTCCTCTACCCGCCATCCCTCCCCTCTCTGTGTGTATGTGTGTGTATCTATTATTTGTTATCTACTGGGTACCCTCTGTATCAGTATATAGAACCATCACAAGAAGAATACAAGCTAGGTATTTTCCCGCATTTTAAAAATCCAAAGACTTTTTAAGTGTTCCTAGTTCTAAGACTAAGAATCCAAGTGATTTGTGTTGTGTCCCACAAAGGACTGCTATACTATAACTGGCCTTGAACTATACATCTGTGATATGTAGTTTTCTCCGACTTACCTTCCTTTTACTTGACTCTAACTTTATTCTCAACCCCTTCACACCTCATTGCAACTACAACCTCAGCTAGATTTCACGCTAGTGGCACTTCTTTTAGGAAAACAGAGTTTAAAAACCTCTTCCATTGCAGGGGATAAATATATGAAGCAAAGGAAGAAATGATTTTTTTTTTTTGGTTCCATAGATCAGGAAACTACCCACCTCTGGCATGACTCACATTTCCATCAGTCAGGTTCCAGGCCTCTTTAAAACCTCACATCCATCACCAACAGTATAAACCTCAGCCAATTAACTGAGTCTAGAGGGAGAGGGTGAGGGTCTGGCCGGAAGGGGAAGGAGTGGGGAGCATGAAGTCACTCAGGAAGGGGGTTAGGACCTTTGATATGGTGATGTAACAGAACACCATTATTTTCACCCACTCTTACAGCTGATATTTAATTTTTCATCTAGTCTTTGAAAGTTTCATATTGTGTATATGACACATCTTGATAATACCCACTCTCCATTTGATGCAGGCACCCCTGCATATCTCCCCCTAACATTTTGTCCTATTTTGAGGAATCTATTTTTAACCCACTGAATCTAATTAATTCTGTCCATATGAGCATGGGTGTGGAGCCATCCACTATGATATGTACAACCTCCTAGGGGCCATCTTCATAAAGAAAAATGATTCTCCCTCCCCCACGACCACCAATTGCTAGTAGCTTTCCAGATAGGTTGGGCCTTTGGAGCCCCTCCCCGGTCCAGGCTGGGAATTTTTTACTGGCTTGATCTTGTGCAGGTAACCATGTTTGCTAAGTCGATGTGACCGGTGATATCTCAAATGGGCAAGATGGTTTTTACATCCCGGGGTTGGCATTTAAATTATTCCTTCAATCCATATAATTTCAATCAGTGCAGTTAAGGAATTCTCATACATACTTCCCTTGTATGTGTGAGAAAACTTGTAACTTAAGCTATGTTTAGAAGTCGATACTGAATGAGACAGAAACTAGAGAGCTTTGAAGAATGAATACAAGACTACCTGAAAGGAGCAAGGAATAAAGGAAGGGAGAGAGGGAAAATAAATCAGAGAAGGGACAGAAGGGAAAGAAAGGAAGAGAAATGGGGGGAGAGAGAGGTCGAGGAAATCGATTCTCCTTGGACACATTCGAAGGTCACTGACAATATGACAAAACCTCTCTTCCTTCTGTTCCCATGAACATTTCATCATTGCACCCTTCTTATCTATCTGGCAGATGACACACACCTACTTCCACTTTCGTATCCTTTCAAGAGAAAAAACACATTACATGTGGTGATGTCATCTTTCTGTTTCAGGACAATTTTATGTGATACAGTCTGAGAAGACAAAACAAAACACAACAACAACAAAACACCCATTCACACATTTGTTTGCCCAAGGAAAAGCCTACAAGATGGAGGTGGCAAAACCAGAGCACAGTTGTTCTCCAAGGTGTTGTGGTTTGCATTTAATCTTATTGAACCATTCCACCCCAGGATGGAAGCAATAGCTAAGAGTCTAGAACTGGACAGCCTGACTCCTTTATTCTCCAAGGGAAGGAAGTCTCTGTAGAGCTCTCGGTTGTTGGACGATCTCTGCTTTACAAGCTCATTCTATGTAAGAGTGTTCAGAAAGACACAAGGAAAAAAACAGATAGAGGTCCCGCAGCAAGCAAGAACAGCTGGAAGACAAAAAGGAAGGGCCAAGTGCGAACGTTTATGTGAACCAGCAGGTGGCTCAGTAGGATCTGTGGATGATCACACTCTTGGTATTGTGATGACAGGGGTTCACAGTCTGGCCTCTACTAACCACAAACAAAATATACTCTCAAATATTAAAAAAAAGGGAATGGAGAGAAGAGAGGAGAGGGAAGAGGAGGAGAGAGAATGGGAGACAAGGGGAAGAGAAAAGAAGGGGAAAAAAGGAGAGGAGGAAAGAATGAAAAGGAGAGAAGGCAAAGGAAGAAAAGGTTTATAGGACACTATAAAAGATGGGGAAAGGAAAAAGGTGTGTGTGTGTGTGTGTGTGTGTGTGTGTGTGTGTGTGTGTGTGTGGTTGTATGGATGGGACTCAGACCTCCACAGAGATAAGAATTTTAAAATTAATCTTCAGAGTCTGTGAGATGACAGAGCAGTCAAAAGTGCTTGCTACCAAGCCTGTGACCTGAGTTTGATCCCCGGGACTCAGATGGTAGAAGGAGAAAACTAGTCTTTGTTGTTTGATCTCCACACAGTGGCATGCAAGAGGGCAACACACATGATAAAGAAAATGGGATACAAGAACAACACAGCAAGCAACAACAAAGGAACCTCAGCCTCAGCCAGAGAAAAGATGTTTCAAATCATTTGGATGAACTGAAATTTCATGAGAGCCATGGTCAAAGTCTGCACACTTGAAACCTTTGTTGATTCTTCCAAAATTAAGTTCTGGGGTTCTGCACCTGCTCTGACATCTTCTTGTAGCTCCATTTTTTAACCCCATCTGACTCCAACCTTTCATTATAACCTTAAATCAAACAATCCAACCTTTAAATTCTCAGGCACAAGAAACTAAATCAAAGTAATGTCACTTTAATAAAATATAAAAGTGAAGGGATTTAGAGTTCATGGTGTCCAAAGATAAAGTTGCAGAATCAAATTTGGAATCAGATTCCCCAAGGTCATTGCCTGGTAGCCCTCTCACCACACCAGCTGTGCAAGAATACAAGCACATTAGGACTGCACTCATCTCAGGACGCTGCCAGGATGCGGCACCCCAGGAAAACACACTCTTTGTTTGGTCTCAGTCAACTCAGATTTCCCTGTAAGCCCTTCTGCTGGGTTGGCAGAGAAACCCGAGTCACAGTAATACATCAGTGACAACAATCTCTGCAGAGATTGAGGCTTTCCCGAGGTCCTGGAGTTTCTCATGGTCCCAACGCACAGTAGTGCCTTACCCACTGAGTGGTCACTTGGCAGCCACTCTCACTGATGGACACTTGAGACTCCGTTTATGTATGTTAATTTTACAAGTCACAATGGGATGGCCAAGACAAGCCTTGCTAGGCCAAGACAAGCCTTGCTAGAAAGTTCTTCAAAGTCTTGTTTCTCAAACACTGGATAGCTTGGGAATCCTGATTATTAGAGACTTCCAGACAAGAGCTGCTTTTAGAGTACAAGAAATCTCTAAAATCTCTAACAAATCTCTCCCCCCCACGACTCTCTCTCCCTCCCTCCCTCCCTCCTTCTGTCTTTGTGTGTGTGTGTCTGTGTGTGTGTGTGTGTGTGTGTGTGTGTGTCTGTGTACACAAATATGTGCCATGGTGTAGTCATGCAGCCCAGAAGATCATTTATGCCAAGGAGTCTGCTCACTTCTTCCACCATGTGGGTCCCAGGGTGAACCCACGTCCTCAGTCTTTGCAACAAGTACTTTTACCCACTGCCAGCCTGAAATGTAGACATTTGCTAACGTAGGAAATATTAGCGAGTTAAAAATGGTTATACCTACATACGTTCACACTTACGCACTCACAAATCAGAAACAAGGTTGGAAAATATTAAAGCACTTTCATGTTTTTGATATTTTAGTCATTCTAATATTTTCGTATTAATTTTGTAACGTGAGCAAGGGAAAAGGCAAATTGGGAGAATCTATACAAGTTGCTACTGCAATCACTTAGTTCTGTCAAATGTCCCAATTGTAATAGGATATGAAAGAGCCAGACAAAAGATATAATTAGATGAAACTCATGAGGAAAAAAGCTAACTTCAGTCATTTCTTAACAACAAATCTATCCAGGATCAGAAACTTCAGAGGTCAGAGTTCTTCACTGTGGTCCTATTTATCCCCTGGACAAGGTCACCCAGTTTCTGGTAGAAAACGGTTGCTGCTGCCCCTCTGTCATGCACCCTGCTAGCACCCAGAAATAAAGAACACTCTGGATAAGGCCACCGAAAACACCGCCAGGTGTGCAGTCTTGAATACAGAGCACAAGTGTGACTGGGATCACTAGATGGCTGAGAGCCCATCCTGTGTCTTCTGAAGTCAGCATCTTGGTTAAAGGTCACTTTGGGGCTGATGGTGGCAGGGTGAGTATTTTTTCAAGTGTAAGTTAAAGTAAACTTTTAAGATTTTTAAGAGTTTTTATTCATAAAATCCTTTGTTTTATTATTTGGTTAATTGTGTGTGAGTCTGTGTGTGCATGCACATGTGCATGTATGTATGTATATGAATGTATATACATGTATATGTGCACATGTGCATGCATGTGTATATGTATGTATATGTGTGCACGCACATGTGTATGTGTGTATGTATGTGTGTGTACACATGTGCATGTGTATATGTATTTTTACATGTGTCTGTGTGTGTGTGGCTATGAGTATTCTGACACTGTTGACAGTTTAAACTATAGGCTATTTGGGGAAAATCACAAAGTTATTTTCCTTGTAAAAGTTCTTATTATAAGTTTTACCTTGCCCCCTCTTCTAGAGGCCCACAAAGGAACATGAAGCTTATTTCGCTTTCTGGGTCCTGGATCTTACTGAAAAATTTTTCTCATTTATGCAGAAATTTACATGTCTATACAATTATATTCATACATGTGCAGATACATTCAGAAAAAAAAATATCAGCCTCTAAGATTTAACCCTTAAAAATCACCTGGTGACAGGAGGATATCTCACATTGTTGAAGAAAAAAGTTGGATTTGGATTCAACTGGTTTGGAGTATCAACATGCCTGCAAAAGATCTGGGGGTGAGAGTGTCCCCTATAATCCCAGTTCTGGGAAGGCAGAGGCAGAAAGGTTCTTAGAACTTGCTGCCAAGCTAGTCTATATGACTTTATGAGCTCCAGGTTCAGTGAGAGACTCTGCAAGTAAACAAGATAAAGATCAATTGAAAAAGACACACGATGCCAAGGCGTGCCAACCTCTGGCTTACACACACACACACACACACACACACACACACACACACACACACACACATACACACACGTGCGTGCACATGCATGCACACTTCTGGATCTCAGAAGCAACAGTTCCTTCCCGAGGGTGTACTGTATTCTCTGGAACATCTCACTACATGTTGCTGCAAGCAATCACCTTTCTCAACATGTTGCAGTTGGAACTCACCAAAAAGAAACTGGTTAACACGTTAATTAACACTGGCATACCTCAGGTGATAGACGTATCTATGATGGTGCATAATTTTGAATCATTAAAAAGAAACAGCACAGCTATTTTTTAAATGGGTCATATCATTTTCAAATACAAAAGCAATGGCTGGCTAGGAATTTTTAATAGAGGCTCTGCTTGCCACCACCCCATGCCCCGCGACTCTCCTGGTGCAAGCTGCTTACTGAGTCTCCGTTGCACTTAAAGCTCCCCTTTGACTTAAAAAATAAATCGAACTCTTAAGGACATATGGCTTTTCTTCCACCTCCATGTTTCAAATTTACTTGGCAACACCTACACAGAACTGGAGGTTTCCATAAAGTGCCAACAGCTGAGATATCCCAGGAGTTGCAAATGTTTTGCACATTAAGAATCAGAGATGGAAAATCACTAGATTTAAAGAATGAGAGAGAAGGCATTCTTAGAGGGCTTGTCTCAGCTCAGATTTATATCTACTTATTTCTGCAAGATCTCAAATATTTTCATGAAAATAAGAGGCAGAAGAAAAACTGGCTGTCCAGTTATTTAAATGACAAGTTTCATAAATGCATTCACATGAAGTACAGTTTTAGAGAAGATTTGTGTGTACATGTGTGTAAGATTGGTCTTGGGTACATGGATGTGTGTGTGCATGCACAATGTGTACATACATGTGGATATAAGAGGTCAACCTGAGGTGTTACTTCTCAGGCACACATACCATCTTAGGGTTTTTTTGTTTGTTTGTTTGTTTGTTGTTGTTTTGATGTGGAATGCCCTCTGTGTGCTGTGAATATGTTTTATTATTATTGGTTAATAGATAATCTACTTTGACTTATAGCAGGGCAGAATATAGCAAGGCGGGAAGTCTGAATATATATATACATACACATAGAGAAAGTGGGCAGAATCAAGGAGACACCATGTAGCTGTCGAAGGAGAAAGACTCCATGTAGCCACCCAAAAAGCAAGAAGTAACAAATCACGAGCCTCATGATAAAAATTTAAAATAATAGAAATGAATTAATTTAAGATGTAAGAATTAGCCATCAGCCAAATAGTGTTGTAATTAATAAAGTTTTTGTGTGATGATTCAGGGTTTGGGCAGCCAAGAAACTAAAGCACAGTCTCCATTTACATTGTTTTAAAATTTGAAACATTTTATTACATTTTTATGTGTGTGCTCTTTTTGTCTGCATGCGTGTCTGTGGACCATGTGTATGTGCGGTGCCCTGGTAAGTCAGAATATGGCTTTAAATGCCCAGGAAACTGTAATTACACATAGTCGTGGACTACCGTGTGGGTGCTGGAATTCAAACCTGGGTCTCCTGGAAGAGCAGACAGTACTCTTCACCACTGAGCACTCGCTCCAGATTCTCCATTTTGTTTTTTGAGTCAGTCTTCCAATGGCCTGGAACTTAGCAAGTAAGCTAGGCTGGCTAGCTGGCAAGCCCCAGGGATTTACCTGTCTCCAAGTGATAGGATTACAGGTACACAATACCATGATCAACATTTCTGTTAAAAGCAGTTTCTAGCAATCAAGTTCAGGTGTTCTCACTCTAATGAATGATCCATCCCTCTAGTTCTTACAGTGGTTGCATTTTATTTTGTATAAGTAAAAGGAAGGGTAGTGAACACAGTTCAGCCTTACCTTGCCCGGCACGCACAAGGCCCTAAGTTCACAATACTTAAAAGGTATTTTAAAACCAATGACCCTATTTTGTGCTCTGTTTCTCTGATAAAAACGCATGATCAAAACCAAAACTGGGGAAGAAAGGGTTTATTTGTCTTACATTTCTAGATCATAGGTCATCACTAAGGGAGTCAGGGCAGAGCTGAAATAGGAACAGAGACAGAATCCCTGGAGGAATCCTGCTTACTGTCTTGTCTTGTTCTGTTTGCTTTCTCATACAACCGAGAACTAATTGCCCAAGGATAGCATTGCCCACATGGACTGGGCCCTCTCTCATATCAATCACTAATCAAGAAAATGCTTCATAGGCACACCTACAGGCCAATCTGATAGAAGTAATTTCTCAACTGTGATTCCTTCTCCGGTGATTCTAGTGTGTGAAAAACTGACACAATAATAGTGATCCTGAGTTCTGTGCCTTAAATTTAATGTGTTGTGAAGAACCATGCTATCATCATTCAAAATTATGGAGCTGTTGATAAGGCTAAGAATCTAGACAACAATGAGGACCTTAGGAGTGACTTACATGGATCTAATCTACATGAGAAGTAGAAAAAGACAAGATCTCCTGAGTAAATTGGGAGCATGGGGACCATGGGAGAGGGTTGAAGGGGAGGGGAGAGGCAGGGAGGGGAGCAGAGAAAAATGTATAGTTCAATAAAATCAATAAAAAGAAAGACAGTGAAAAAATAGAGAAGAAAATATAAATGAATTTTGGCGTCGATGTTGAAACCAGAATGTATATTGGCTGGTACACAAGCTGACTTTGAACAACGCTGAGGGCAGTTTTGCCACTTTAGAGTGACTGCTCAGGATTATTCTGTCCTATTTGATTGATGCCAATTCTAATCTCTTCCATCTATGAAAACATACTAAGAGGACATCTTCTGGAGATGCTCACAGGTTTGGAGAGGCAACATATAAAGCACTATTATAGCACAAAGGAAGTCACAAAAGAAACATCTTGAAAATCTATAGTTTCCAAATGCTTAAGTAATGATGATGTGCTATGTTCAAAAGGAGAGATGGAGTTGCATATGTTAATAATTTAAGTCAGAGAAAATATTTTGAGGACCTGTTGTTCAGAAGCTACTCAAGCTTTAATTGGCTAAATTAAATTAATTGGGTGTGATTCCTTTAATTGCACACTCCAGCTATAATCTGCATACCCCTGGACCACTGAGTATCAACAATGAAACGGTGAAAGATTGACTAAACAGTAAAGTGGTCCCAGAGGTACTACAAAATCTGTTTCTTAAAAGTATTCCAACAGTCTCACATACTGAAGAAGGGCTTTCCAGCACCCTTTGAACTTAGATGAACCCTTTTTTACTAATGACAGATTAATTCTCAAACAACAAACCCCAAGTTTTAGTCTCAAACGTGCGTATGGCCTCAGCGGTAAACACTGATCCACCGACAAGGAAGACACGCTCCTGTGTGCATTCCTGCATGTGACTGCATCTGAGGAGGACTGAGGCAGTGTCGGGTATCTTCGTCACTATTCCTCTCTCCCTGACCCTGTTGCTTCCTGATTTGACGAGATTGACTAGAAAGCCTCAGGGATCCACTGGTCTTGGCCTCCCCAGAGTTGGGGTTACAACTGCTCTCCACTACACACGTGTTTTCATCAGCACACTGAGATTTTACTAAAGTTCTCTTCTTTGCATGTCAAGCCAGTTACTGACTAAGCCGTTTTCCCAGTCCCACAACACTGCTTCTCATAGACAGAGGCATCGGAGAAGGCACATTGCTTGCCAACACATTTGAGATATACGGTACATATAGATATACAACATTATTAAGAAATCCAACCATTGGGAGGAAAGATTTGTTGCTGCCACTGCTAGCTTTTTAACAAAAGCTGACAAACTCCTGAAACTTCTGAAATGCAGCTTCCCCCCCCTCCCCAAGCTGGTACAACAAATGAGTCATTTAAGAAGTGCGTCTGTCACTCAGAATTGTAGCAGCCACAATGACCTGCGGACGACCCGAATGAGACTGGGTTCTTCAGCATTCCACTATAGAGTGGAGAACTCAGGAGGCTCTACCAAATACTCAGGCAGTTAAAGCTTAGGTGTGTGGGGCCTCAAGAGCCTCACCCTGATGACTTACAGACAGGTATACTTGTCAGGGAGAGATTTTCTTTAGTGGTAGGTTGGTAAACGGCCCCCACTTCTGTATGTAATCACACACCCACACTCTTGTGTGGATCCCACTCCCGGGCATGTGTGGAAGCGTGTAATCAATTGTGGTTGCACTTCAGGTTCATCTGTGAATTCCTCTCATCAGCTCTTAAAAAATACCATTGGGTCATGGGCACACACAAAAATGCATGAATGTGGAAGAGGCAGGGGAATCAACAGGAATAGGAGGCAGACAATAGGGTAAGATAGAGTGATGGGGGAGAAATATGATCAATTACATTATAGACATATAAGAAAATGTGACAATGAAATGAATTTTTATGCATGCCCACAATATGCTAATTAAAGTGTAATATAAAAAGTGCTTCAATTTTGACCTCTTAAAATTAAGTTAAATTGCATGGTAATGCAAATGCAGAGAGAATGTTAACTAGTAAAAATAATTAATATGCTGAAATGGAGAAAAGGGTTTTCTACTACATCCTTTGCAATGTTTTCTGGTGTACCATTGTCTGAGGATAGCCATTAATGCTAAAAGGTGGAGGAAGTGATGTTACTAGCATGGAAAATACTGGAGACACTTAAGATGGTTCTGTGGCACAGTTGGTGACAAACTTGCATATAACATCGGACTTAATTTCAACTGTGAAGCAACAGGATAGGAATTGGTTGTGAGGAATGCTCTGAAGAAGCTTGTAATCAATTGTAATTGCGCTTCGGGTTTATCTGTGAATTCTTTCCATGAGCCCCAAATGAAGAACGTGAACAGGGTGTTTCCCTTTAACCGGGTGGGTCTCTGAGAGCCTGACACCATGAACTCCAGTTGAAGGAGAACAAGACCTTACTGATTAACTCATTCTTCTGATATTCATCCCAGTTCAGGGTGTGTGTGCATGAGGACAATCACAGGTCTAATTGTCAGGTGCCACCCACTGTGTGTGACAAGGACTCTGTTGTCCCGGAACTCACAACGTAGGCTAGGCTGGCTGGCCACCAGGCTGTAGGGATCTGCACGGCTCTGCCTCCCCAGCCCTGGGATAACACAAGCACACACTACCATTCTGGAGGATTTGCTTTTTCAAAACGTGGGCTCTGTGAATTAAACTCCAGTCCTCCGATTTGCACTGCGGACACTTTACAGATGGAATTGCCTCCTTAGCTCCACGGCTTATCTTTTCATTTGGATTTTCCAAGCCTTGCTTCTGGACCTCTGCAGAAAGGGTCCATTTCTCCAGGATGAGGCTACAAATAGGCACTGGATTTGAAATGGTTCTTTTCTGATTATGTGTTGGTCTGGAGTATAAATTTTTAGATGAAACTGTGAAAATGGGAGATAAAAAGATAAGTACAGCTATTTTTTTTCTGGTTTTTGGAAGCAGAAGGAAAATCTTGGAACTACTATTTAAAATTGTTCACTTATTACAACTTGAAACATGTTTAGTAAACATTTCCTAGGAACATAAATACAAATAGATTAAAAAGCATGATGTTAGAAAGCTAAAATAAGATTAGGGAATTTTAAATTTTATTACTTTATTTTTGTGTTTTGGGGATGTGTATAGGGCATGGGCAGAGCTTGTTGGGTATGTATGTATATGAACACAGGCTCACACCCGCCATGGCTGGTACATATGGAGGTCCTTAGCTTTTCTACTTGGTGCTTGAGTTTTCGCCTTGTTTGGAGGCAGGTCTTGTTACTTTTGCTGTGGTGAAGGCTGACCCAGAAGCTTCTGTCTCCCCTCCCCTTTCCCATAAGGCTGCTAGAATTGGCACAGCATCCGGCCTTTTACAGGAGTTCTTGGTACCAAACCTGGGTCCTCAGACTTGCTAAGCAAACCACCTTTACGAATGCCTGTCTTCTTGACAAGAGGATTAAAAAAACAAAAATAAAAGCAAAAAAAAATCAGCAAAAAGCAAAAACTTTTTTAAAGAAATTACTTGAAGGAAGAAATAAGTCAAGTAAGTTGCATTATTATTTTGAACTAACACCCAAACAATGAGAATTACAGAAAAAAAAAATCAAGACTTCAGGCATTGCATTGACAACAAGCAAAGAAGCCAAGCAAAGTAACCACCTAAAGCCTGACAGCTTTTGATGAGGTTAAAACCAAGAAAGCAAACAAACAGAAGAAGAAATCCATTAGGTTATCATAGAATTTTGGCTTCAGGGTCAATCACAGTAGGTTACTTCTTGATTAAAAAAATTGGTAAGATCAAAGGCTTCTAAGTTGCTTGTTTTTGTTTGTTTGCTTATTTCTCTTTTTTTTTTTGACAAAGCAAAAGTCCCTTTGTTGCAATTAAATTTTCTGTTACTAAAATTTATTTTTGTCTAGGAAGCTAAGGAAATGTTTTGATATGTGGTATTGGAGACTCCATCTATTTTTAATGAAGACAGGATGAGAAAGTCTAACTCCTATGAATGGGCTCCACTTACGAAACCCCAGCCACTTCAGAGGAGAGAAGCTGAAAGACCTGAACTCCAGAGCTTCTGGACCACTTCTCCAATTCACAGCTCTAGAGCAGGAATCTGGGCTTGAGTGATAGACAATAAAAGACCTTGCCAATTGGCACCTTTGAACTCCTGATCTTTGACCTAAGTGGAAGCAACTGCCTCCTATCCCACTTTGGATTCTCTCCTAAGGAAACAGGATGATACTTTGCTGTCTTAAAAAAAAGAAATAGACAGTGATGTCATTTATAAAAACACAAAATTCATAGCAAATTTCAGTTACTTAGGCAAAACCTAAAGTTGTGCTACCTAGTACATTCCCAGATTCAGGGCTCAATAACATGCCTGAAGAGGGTTCAATTATTCTAAACACAAGGGCAATTCCACATATGTATATATTAGTGGTTATGAAAATTCCAGTTCAGACTTTTAGTTCAGAGTAACCTTGTTTCATTTTCTTTCCCATCCCAAGATTGCATACATCCAATTTACCATAGCCTTGTCTCTGTAAAAAGATAAAACTATTCCTTAATAGTTAATTTCAATTATTTCTTTACTGTTATGACACTTTGACCAAATTCTTGTGTGTATGCTACAAACTGAACAAATTGAATTAAAATGCAGGACATAACTATTGGCAAGATAACCAGGCCATGGAGTTTGGAACCCAACCTCTCATATAAGCAGAGCTCGGGAATGCAGAAATTGCCACATCAAAGAAAACTAATTTTCAATTTGGTAGATACTAGCATGGTCATATTAGTTATGGATATGTGCCTCATAGGGAAAGCAGGTTGTTCCTGGGAGAAGAGGCTATTTCAATTTTAAAATGCAAAAAAGAGAATGATACTTTGTCAGTTAGCTTTCCCCTGTGATGACAAATTACCCAGCAGATTAATTTAGAAGAAGAAAGTTTAGCTTTTGTACATGGTTGCTGAGGTTTTGGTCCATAGTTGGTTGGTTCCATTACTTTAGGACTGTGGTGGAGTTAGAAGCATCATAGTGGAGGGGCATGGCAGTCAAGAGGAAGATCTACTCTTCCCACAGAGGCAAGGAGATATGGGGGCGCTGGAGATAAAGGGGCAGGATAAGGAGGAAGAAGAAAAGGAAGAAAGAAGAGAATATGAAAAATAGGAGAGGGGAAAGAGAAGGAAGAAAAGGAGAAGGAAGAGGAGGAAGAAGAGTGGAAGGAGCAGGCAGAGTGGAGAGGAGAGCACAGCACACCAGTGACAAGATCTTGCTCTTCTGGGGCACAATCTTAGAGATCTACTTCCTTCAACTCCAGCCTCCCTCTAGCTTCCATCGCCTGCCAATAAACACTGTCAAGTCAGGAATCTATCATTGGGTCACTCCATGAAGTGGATCAAGCCCTCACTCAATACTTTCCATACCTCATAAGCAATCAAGTCTTTAACACCCAAGCCATTGAAAAGACACAGCCATTGGTTGACAATGATGCATCAAGACCTAGGCCAGTTCTAGTCTACTGATACATATTTGAAGGTCTTCATGAGATGCCAGGCTTCTCCATAACCTTCAATGTGAGTAAGAAGCAAGCTGGTTATTTTTGATACATTTTTCTGTCCAGTGCCCAGTATAATGAGCCTACTATTTCCTGGGATGTGAGGAGACCAACTGAGAGCAAGAAATTGAGTTAGAATTTGGTGGCTATATCCTTGGTAGATTTATGTTTAAATTTGTTGCAAAGTAAAATTCTCAGATCTTGATTTTATTTCAGTGTAAATCAGCTGTTGTCTTGTCACTTATCTATAGGGCAATGTTTTAAATTTAAATATAGAATTTTATGTTTATTCCTGTTATATTTAATCTTTTTGGCTTGCATCCAGCTATTTCGCCTGCCAAAGATTCAGACTGCTAAATAAGGGATACCAATCAGCTACTTTCTGTCTTCTCTGGAGGCACTAAGGAACTTCAAGTTTAAAACTATAAAAAATTTAGGTGAATGGTTTGGAACAGCGGTGCACACCTCCAAACCCAGCACTTGTGAGAAAAAGGTAGGTGGATCTCTGCCAGTTTGAGGCTAGTCTGGTCTATATATCTAGTTCCAGACCAGCCAGGACTATACAGTGTGACCTTGTCTCAAAAAATCAAATAAATAAAATTAAAAAAAAATTGTAGAGAGAAAGAGAGAGAACGGGAGAAGCTAAAAGGGTAGAGGAGGTGGCATATCAGGTAGAGACTTTTGAAATTATAGTTTCATTTTTTTAAAAAATGGTTAACACAGTGTTTTTTAGGAAACATTTATGTCCGCAAGAAGAACTAGCTACTCTTTTATTGAGAATCCAAAGTCTTCTGCTTGGTTTTGGTGAGAGGAACTGTATTCATAGCTTCTTCAGGACTAAAATCATCTCTGTCTCTTTACTGTATTTGAAAGTGTGTGTGTGTGTGTGTGTGTGTGTGTGTGTGTGTGTGTGTGTTTTGTTAGGGTTCAAATACAATCTTATAAATAGATGGGAAGTACTCTACCACCAAACTACACCCCATTTCTATTCTAATTATTCTTTAGGCCCAAGATAACAGCATTTTTTCCACATTGTATAAGGTTTGAATGGGTGATAAGGTACCGAATGATTTGAGAGAGAGCATGAGAAATAAAGACGCAGTCACTTCACTAGCAACCATGCATTGCCTACTCTCTTCCTTGCAGAGCTAAAACCCCACAGATCAAAGACACCCTCCTGGCCTCCTGGAGGGTGAGGAGACAAAGAGAGGCGCACACACAGCAAATGCCCTTGAAGATAACTTCGACTCTAAGTGACTCCAATGCACTTCCACTCTAAGTGCACCCATGATTTCAGCACATTCAAACATTATACTGTGCCTCAGAGAGAAATTCAAAATAACAGAGCTTTAAAATCACTGATGTGAGTTTTTTTTGAAAAACATTAAAGGTCTCTTTATATTTATCACTAAGGCACTTTCTGCATTTGAATATGAATGGTGCTATTGCTAATGTCGTACTTCTTTTGCAGGCTACCATTGTATTTCAGATGGAAAGTCAGAGATAAATAGTTTTATGTAATCTCCATGTACTAACATGTAATTATTTCCATGAACTCTGCCTTCAATTAGCATCTTATTTCACCTGGGGCAGAAAGATGTCTACAGAGGTGGCAGACTCTTCCCCCTCCGTGTGGTGATTTAGGAGGTTTAAACTTTGGTCCTTCATTGTAAGTAGTGCATTGACTATTCATGAGGGTTAATTTTTAAAAATTTTTGTTTGTTCTATTTTTTTAGTCTCATTTATAATAACGTCTTATCAGTATAGCAATATTCTGCCTTCCCATGACACTTGTCTAGACCTTCGAGAACTATGTCATGAGTGTGTGTATATTCATCTAGGGTCCCTGCATCTTGGAAGCTGATGTACTCTTGTGCAAATAGAACTGAACAAAAACCTAAGTCATGATTGTGAGCTGTACTACTTTACTGAGTGAATGCATTCAATTCTGTGGCACAGAAGGGGAAACTTTGTGCAGAATAGTTTCAAAGTATTTTTTTTCCTAAATGCTTTCTTGCTCTTTTTTATTCTTTCTTTCTCAAATCATGTTTATTTCACACAAATTAGATAATTATTCACTGAATAACTTCACTGATGTGGAAGCCTCTAGGAGAGGCTTGGGTGTAGCCATGCAGAATTAATGAGCATGCATGCAGCCACTGTTTATTCACATGGCCTCATATATGGCTCTGTGGACAGAAGGGCCACACGTTTTTGTTAACAAAATAAAAATATTTCCATATGGAAGAGAACATTTTCAGATGCCTGACCTCCTCCATGATGGAACACACAGTTCAACAGGATAGCATAAAGGCCGATCAATATTCTAAATCAGAGTTTCCTAAACCTGTCCTGATCCTCAGCTCCTCGCTGGGAACCGCAAGGGAAGGTGTTCTCACTAGCAAGTGAAACAATTTGCATACATGCTTAAATCAAGTTTGTTTAAAATTAGAAGGCAGTATAATATATTCAAAAGTTTTCAGGCTGTGCTTGCTTGGGGGTTAGGAAATACATGTCATGCTTTGGATTAGGAGAGGTTTGAAAAGCATACTTATTCATTGGTCCAATCAGATGTTGAAAAAGCCAATCTCCGGAATGTTCCTATTTATGTGACTTCAAAAGAAATAAAAAAGACAATAAATGTTTGTTCGCTGGCCTAAGAAAAAAATATGACTGTGTGAAAAAAAATTAGATTGGTTAAATAAAACCTAACATTTAAATAAATATAAAACTTTTTTATTGCTTTGCAAATGAGACTTTTTTTATTCATTCATTCAAATCTGAACTAATGAATGTTTCTCTTAACTGGAAGACCTTATCACTGTGGCATAATTCCTGCCCTAAGGGATGAAAAAAGAAATTACCTTGTTTCTGTATAGGGGTGTAAGCAGAGACTGTTCGTTTGTTTCCTGAATGCCTAGACCCAAATAATAACACAGAAACTATATTAACTACAACATTGTTTGGCCAATAGCTTAGGCATATTTTTATCTAACGCTTATATCTTAAATTAACCCATAATTCTTGTCTGTGTTAGCCACGTGGCTTGGTACCTTTTATCAGTGAGGCATTCTCATCTTGCTTCCTCTGTGTTTAGGTGACGACTGCAGGCTGAGCCTTTCCTCTTCCCAGAATTCTCCTATTCTGGTCACCCCACCTATACTTCCTCCCTGGCTACTGGTCAGTGTTTATTAAACCAATACAAGTCACAAATCATTACAGGGTACAAGTCCATTGCCTCACAGTAGAGGGGTTAATGGGAATTGAGAAAAGAAGTATGATCTACAGAAAGACAGACTGAGGAATAAAATAAAGATTACTAAATGTTTTTGGGGCATTCTGACTGCTGCCAATTGAACTATCTTCAACTACACAGTTGGTTTAAAGTTCATACGAGTCTTCGGAGACAACTGTTTCCTCGTGTTTTAGCCTTGGCTTTTAAGTGACAGGATTTCTCCATGAAAATAAAAATAGTTTCAGATGCATGGGGAAGGAGGAAAGTGAGAAGGAGAGAGACTCTCATTCTACTTGTACTCCTTCCCTCCTCAGCGAGGCAGGCAGAGTCTAGCGGATGGGAAAGAGACTGGCTTCTCTGACGACTTGGCCCTGCACACAGAGGGCTAGGCCATGGAACGCAAGACACCACCTCTCTTTAGAGGCATCTGTACTTTAGTACTTTAGTAATGCTTTGCAGGAATGTGCCAAGACCTGGATCGCATTGCTGAATTCATCTGACTGAGGTGAGGATAAGAGTCAGCTTGCAGAGAGCAAGAAGCAAGTTGCCACCTGCTCTGATTTGGTCTACCTGTGACCGTCTGTGTGAGGCCGAGCTGAGGCTAGCCCCTACAGGGCAGGAGAGAGCATGCAGGCGGGACTTCTCTCGTGATGATGAAGGGACAGGCTTGAAGAGTCAGGAAAAATCCCTTATCAACTAGTGAGGTCTTCAAAGACAACTTCACTAAAATCAAAATAAAAAAAACAGTCAAACAGACAGACAGACAGACGAACAAACAAGCAAAAATGTGTTTGGGATAACACCCCAAAGAAATATTGCTAAAGTTTTTATTTTCCTTTTGTCTTGATTTTTCTCCCACCAACTCTAGGAAGAGGAGTCAAGAACCTGACACAAATGTCCAATATGAACCCCAGTTCTCAAAACAGACCAGCAGACATCAAATAAAGAACAGAAAATGATTATATTCATTCAAAATATTTAAAGAATTTCCTAAGGCTTTATTTTTTAGTGTCAAGATTAAAATTTTCCCTGGAAATGAGGATGAAGTGTGAGATTCATGTACTTTAGAGCATGTCAAAATATTAAAAAAATTTAAACACTTCTAAAAATGCAGATAAATATGTTGGAAACACATTAGTGGTGCATATAATAAGAATAGGAATAATAAAAAGGATTAGTTTCTGGTCTCTTGTTTTGGTTCCAAGGAGATATCTGAAATTTTATTTTTGTCTGTGTTTAGATTCGTGAATGTTCAAAGCCCTGACATTTGCTGTGAGAAGCTTCCATGCTTCAAAGAAAAATAGGCTGTTGTCCAAGCTCACGTCCACAATAGTCACATAAAGACCTTCCAGCTACACAGGCCACAGTTATATATTAATAGACTTTGGTATAATTCCAGAGATGAAATTCACAGAAAGTCAGCAGCGGCCACAAGGAAACACCTAGATAACTATCAGTCAGTTTTTACCTCACGTGGCCTTAGATATCTTCCAAAATAGACGACAGGCTAACTTAACAAGCTCCTGCGCAGACACCAGGGGTCCTTGAAGCTGCCTGTTTTTCACCTTGGGTGCAGAGAGTAGACAGAAATTACTACCCATCTTGTCTATCTTGTTCCCTCAAGTTGTCGTTCCCCTCCCCTTCTCCCCTCCTCTTTCTCTTCTACTCTCCCTTCTCCCAAGAGAGAGATGAGAGCAAGGAAAGAGATATTCAATTGAGGGAGCCTTTATGGGGCTAGCAAGAAACCTGGCACTAGAGAAATTCCCAGGAATTCACAAGGATGACCCCAGCTAAGACCCTAAGCAATTGGGTAGAGGGTGCCTGAACTGGCCTTGCCCTGCAGTCAGACTGATGACTATCTTAAATGTCACCATAGAACCTTCATCCAGCAATTGATGGAAACAGAGGTAGAGACCTGCAGGAGAGCCCTGGGCTGAGCTCCCAAAGCCCAGTTGAAGAGTGAGGGGAGTGAGAATATGAGCAAAGAGGTCAAGACCATGATGGAGACACCCACTGACGCGGCTTACCTGAGCTAATGGGAGCTCACCAACTCCAGCCGGACAAGGAAGGGAGAAGCATAGGACCAAACTAGACCCTCTGAATGTAGGTGACAGTTGTATGGCTGGGGCAAACTGTGGGGCCACTGGCTGCAACACCAAGATTTAGCACTACTGCTTGTTCTGGCTTCTTGGGAACACATTCTCTTTGGATGGATACCTTGCTCAGCCTAGATATAGTAGAGAGGGCCTTGGACCTTCCCCAAAGCAATGTGCCTTTCCCTCTCTCAGGACTGGATGGGAGGGTGGTGGGGTAAGGGGGTAAGCGAAGGGAATGGGAGGAGGAGAGGGAATGGAAACTGGGTTTGGTATGAAAATAAAAAATAATAGTTTTTCTTTTTAATAAAATAAAATAAAATATAAAAATATTAAAGAAAGAAGAAATTATTGCCCAAGAGAAGAAAGATGAAGGAGTAGAAAGGAAGATGGACCATCAGGCTACAGATCAAGTCTGGGACCCAGAGTTCCTAGCTGAGGCTTGTTCACTGAGTTCCACTGATCTAGGCCACTCAACTAGAACAAAACAATATTAACTCAAAAAAGAAAGTGATAAACCAGTATTTCTTTGTGTGTGCATGTACAAGTTTGAGCAATGTGCATGTGTAGTTATATATGAGTGTGTAAAGGTGAGTGTGCTCCTGGAAACCACAGGTCCATGTCTGCTGTCTTCTTTAATCATGTTCCAAAGTATTCTTGGGGATAAGGTCTTCAATAGACTGAAAGCTCATTGATTTGGCTACTAGATTGGTTAGACAGTGAGCCCCAGTGAGCTGCCTGTTTCTGCCTCCCCAGAGAGCGTTTTATAGGCACATGCTGCTGTGCCCAGCTTTTTCACATGAATCTGGGGGAATCAAACTCAAGTCCCTCTGTTTGCATAGCAAGGACTACCAAATGGATCATATTCCCAGTAGCCAACTACTGTTTCTAAGGAATTCTTCTTTCTTTCTCTTTCTCTTTCTCTTTCTCTTTCTCTTTTCCTTCCTTCCTTCCTTCCTTCCTTGCTTCCTTCTCTCTCTCTCTCTCTCTCTCTCTCTCTCTCTCTCTCTCTCTCTCTCTCTCTCTCTTTTCTCTCTCCCTCCCTTCCTCTGCCCCTCCTCTCACTTTCTTTGTGTTTACTATTATGGATAAATCCTTGGCTCTCCTGTGTGCTATGCACAAACCGTGCTGCTGACCTCCACCCCAGGCTACCTTTTTACTTTTTATTTTGAGGCAGGATTTCACTAATTACCCAGGCTGACCTTGATATCCCTCTATAGTCTGGCTGGTCTTGAACTTTTAGTCCTCCTGCCTCCCTGCCTCAGCCTCTGCAGTAGCTAGGACCACAGGACTATACCATCAGCCTGTTTTGTAGATGGAATGTTTTTCATGGAAGCTAAGTACGAATTAATGTCAACCTCTTTCTTTTTCTTCTTTCATGCTTTGCAAAATATCCTGTTAAGATAGTGACTACATTTTGCATAACAAGTTAATCTGGATGTGATCATGTGGAATTCATGTGCTGTCTCTCTACTTAAAAGGCAATGACTTATGAAAATACAAATGTCTACTGATTTTATAGCATTCACTATGAGAAGACAAGCAGTAATATCTTAGCCAAGCGTTTACGCCCAGATCAAACTCTGAGCAACAGGTACTGCAACACTGGCCTCATTCACACCAGTGTTTATTGCAGGTACTGTGGGGAGGGGAAGGCAGACAGATGCCCTCACTGTGAAGAGGATCAAAGGGCAGGCCCTTCTCCTTTGTGTCTCCAATCTGCCAGTGATAACAGAAGGTCCTGTTCTAGGAAGGCATCACTCCTCTACTTCCTTTAGTCACACAGAGAGTCATTTCATTTCATTTTAGATATAACTGCTTAACTTTTTTTTTCTGATGAGCTTAAACTCTTCTCAGTTTACACACGGGTGATACATACTTCTAATAATGATGCTTTTTCTCATGAAGGCAACTGAGAGAGGACATTTTCCCTATGACAGCTCGCAGGAGAAGCCTACATCACATGACAAAAGAAGGTCAACCATCTGTTACTCAAAAGAAATTTCCAGATTGTCTTTGCTTCATGGAAAGCTCCTTGGTTGTCTTTACATGCGAGCATGTGGCTTCAAGTATATATGTATATCTTTTCATATCTTTGTATTTCTATATTTATATAAAGATATTTTCATATATTTCTATAATGTTTTAGTTCCTTGCGTGAAGAACAACTGTTGAGAGTGATGTATCTACTGGAATCTCTCTAAGAAGATTCCTAATTCACAAGCTTAAGAATTAATCAATTTCAGGGTTATAATACTGACATCTTCATGACAGAGAACTTGAAGTGAGGATCAGCAACTATGATTTTTAGAGTACAGCGTTATCCCTGTTGTACACTAGGGCAATAGACACTGTTCAAACTACTCTTTGAGTGCAGTGATGGGAAACACATCCAGGCACATGGAGAGAAGCTACCGCAGTGCTTGGCCAAGCAGAAGAGCAGTGGTGCCTGGATGCCAACAGCGTCCTTCTCACTCACACTTCCCCAGCTGTCTTTCTCACAGACTTTCACACATTTGCCTCTGCTCCTCAAGGAGTCAATGTGTCAAGCCTTGTTTTTAGTCTATTTAATATTTAATTTTATTCTCTTTTCTTTCTCTTCGTGAGTGCTCTTGGATTACTAATGGATTTGAAGGCAGCTTGGCAGGGCCATTCAAATGCTTTTCTTTTTAAAGGTTCCTTTACCATTTTTTTATCTGTTTATGTGTATTTGTCTGAATTAATCTGTGTGCACTGTGTGCATTCAGGAGCCTGTGGTGACCAGACGAAAGCACCAGATTATCTGGAACTGGAGTTACAGGCAGTTGTGAGCCTCTATGTGGTTGCTGGGAAGTGAACTGCAGTCTTCTGTCAGAGCTGTAGAAGCTCTTAACCACAGATCTCTCCAGTCCCGCATGCTTAATGTAAAAATAATCTCAAAAACTCAAGACCTGGAAAAGACACACATCTCTTTCTATATCAGCCTCTCAGATTCATCATTCCAACCAAACATGAGAAAAACATAGCCATGTCTTCCCATTCCTGGTCACAACATGTTCTGAGGGGAGGAGAACTTTGCTCTCATAAAAATCTTCATTGAATAGAGCCATGATGTTTAAAGCCCCAGAGAGCTCACTGACCAAGAGAACAGGAGATAAGTCATAATTTCAAACATTTCTTTGTAAATAGTCACAAGACTTTTGCAAAGCTTCCCCAGTTAGAGTAAATAAAATGAATGATTAGTAACCATCCTGACAATAAAAATGTGCTGGGTGACAAAAACTAAAACAAAGTCCTCTTATGGTGATGTCACTGATGAGTTTATGCTGCCGTGGAGCCAAATGAGGGAAAGTGAATAAATCTTACAATTTCTGCTCAGCAGCATGAGTGTGGAATCGAGGAAATGGCGAGAAAAATGAGTCAGACAGAACAATCACTTTCAATGTGATTCCTAGCTAAAGAATAAGTCAATCAGATCTGTTGTCTCAATAAAAAATACAATTACATGGCTGGGGAGATGACTCAGAGGGTCAGAATATTTGTAGTGAAAGCATGAGGACCTGAGTTTGGATCTCCAATACTCATTTAAAGTTGAGCATGTCACCAGAAACTTCAGGATGGGGAGCTGGTGGAGATAGATCTCTAGTGCTTCCTGTGAGTCAAACTAACTGCAAACCCATGAGCTCTGGGTTCAGTAGAGATGCTGTCTTCAAGAAACAAGGCAGAGAGTGATAGGGGAGGACACCCAATGTTTTCCCTTGGTGTTCATGTGCACATGGGCTTCTACACCTGTACACATGTGCAATCACACATAACATATACACACAATAAGAAACACTTACATTAATATAGCTTCTTCTATCCATGTCCTATACACTCTGGTCAAACGCCCAAAACTCTGACGACATCAGTCAGGCCATCATCAGGTCAGCTGAGGCAAGCACTTAATCAACAGTGATGTTTCTGAGAGCAATGGCATAAATTTGGGTTCCTAAATTTGCAGGTTGCCCACTTGATAAATATACTATAAATTGGAAATATTCCAAATTAAAAACCCATGTGATTACACTTAATGCAGTGAACAGCCTAGATTATCATTGCAATGCACTGCAGTGTGTCAGCGGTTTCCCTCCATGATCCTGTGATAGACTGCGAACAGCCCCGGCCCTGTACACAAGAGTGTGGTAGAGTGTGTAAGCAGCCAGGAGAACTAAAGTCAGAACTCATAGATCATCTTGCCTGAATACACATTGCCCTCGCAGCACCATAAAGATGGAAGTTTGTGGAAACACACTGTGCTATGGGAGCTGTATTACTACTCTCTTTGCTGGGGCAAAGAACCTGACAGAGCAACTTAACGGAGGAAGGGTTTGAGTCACAGTTTGAGTACAGTTGGTCACGGAGGAAAATGTGTGGCAGAGTCCATGATGACAGCTGGGACTCCTCCCATCTTGAGGGTCAGGAAGTAGAGAAGAGGGACTTCTCTCATTCAGCTGGTTTTGTACTGTTTCCAATTTTCTTAGTTCACTGACTAAGTGATGGTACCGCTTACACATGAGTGGGTCTTCTCTGCTTAGTTAATCCTCTCCAGAAATTCTCTCAATGCCCAATCCAAAGGAGTAACTTCTACATGATCCTAAATATAGTCAAATTGGCAATACAAATATTTTGGGCTTTGCTTTTTGATAAAGGGCCTCATAATAGAGTGTGCTACCTTGAAATTCATTATGGAGCCAAGGATGAGCTTGAACTCCTGGTCTTCCTGCCTCCAACTCTCAATTGCTGGTATTTCAGGATTGCACTATGTTGGCCAAGCATTGAAGATTAACTATTACTGTCTGCATCTGATGATTCTCATGTTTCCGATTCCAGTGAGCCATTCATAATATAATTATGCAGACATTTATATAGATATTTAACATGAAACACACAACTCATATTTACATTATATACACATGTCCCATATGATTCATTCACACAAGAGGCCTGCCAGAAAGGCAATTTCACATTTCCAAGGAAAACAGATATTTCGTATTTTAAAGAAAAAAAACAGATAATGTCACATTTCCAAGGAAAATGGATATTAGATAATTCATTGCTCTAAAGCAGTGGATCTCAACCTTTATATTGCAGTGACCCTTTATACAGTTCCTCATGTTGTGGTGACCCTTAAACATAAAATTATTTTTATTGCTATGTCATAACTGTAGTCTTGTTAGTGTTGTGAATTATAATGCAAATATCTATGGTTTTCAATCGTCTCAGAAGATCCCACAGGTTGAGAACCCATGCCTTAAACTATGGTGAATATTCAAGAGGGAACATCTCAGGGTCTAGAGTCAGGATAGCCATTCCGAGTCGGTCACAGAAAAAATGTCAGTCATGAGTTTGTGTTGAAGGCAAGCATGAGTGGGTGTTTTTTCAAAGAGAAGCAGAAGGAAGTCTATCATCAGGGACTGTATCACAAAGTGTCCCATAAAGTAACCACACAAGATGCTCATAGCATACATTCACGGTGAGCTCACAGCTTGAGTCCATGTTGTTTGGGTGAGTTACACCAGCTTTTGGCTGAAGTATGGCCTGTGGAGGCCAGTAATATAAGCAAGGTGTGGATCCCCAGTAATTTACATGAGAGAAAAACGGGTGCTCTGTATTAGGATGGTTGTAGAAAACAATAATTATAGTCAAAGTATATGGTATACTTTGAGCAAAATGTCATTATAAACCAATCACTTTTTTGTATACAGGAGATCAAAAAAAAAGGAGGGCTTTGGCATCAGCTCACTCAGAAAAGTGCTTGCTATGCAAATATAATTTTGATTTCAGGAACCCAAATAAGAAAAGGAGAGCAGGGTAGTGTGTTTAAATTCCCAGCACTGGGGAGGTGAAGAAAGGATCACTGGCTAGCCAATCTAGTCTACTCAATGACTCACATGCCTTAGTGAGAGACGTTGTCCCCCGCCAAAAGCAATATGGATAGTGCCTGAGGAACCACATTCAAGATTGCTCTGTGGCTTTCATGCACACATGCATGTTCACCCACCTACATGTGTGTGCACGCACAGGCACATACATGCACGAACATACACACATACACAAGACAATGTGAGAGAATAATACATTCAGTTAGGGAGGTATCAAACTTATGCGCAGGACAAGAGAGTTGCTATGTGCTGAGTTGCTGGGAGACCTGTTCTCTAGCATTGATAAGCTCTGCCAACCAGAGAAGTCACTGGAAAGCCACTAGCCCCTTGGTGTTAACTGAGGTTATGGCATACCCACTTTTAGGTAAATTCCAAAGAACTTCAAACACTGGAGACAATGCTATGACAACTTTTCAGCCTGATAGCGATATTTATTCTACAGGATGGACATAAAGGTAATGGTGGAATAGCATTCAAAGGGCAGGTGTTCACTGCATACTTGACTCCCCACCAAGGCTCAGGGAACGCGATGGGAGAGCATCAGAAAGAATATAAGTGCCAAACGATAGGGTGGATGCCATGAAAACATGACTGACACACATATCAACTCACAGCAGCTTTGATACGTTTTTAAAGACCTAAACAATACAAAAAAAAAACAGCTAAAAATTCCAATATAGAATGGGAAGGGCTACTGGGGCCTCACCTTTAGTTGAGGAGCTACTGGACATGCTGGTGAGGGACAGTCACTTTTCTTAGGAGTGTGGCCACTGGCAGGTTGCCTACTCCCCAGTAGGCATATCTATGGGCAGCACTAACTGGACTCAGTAGCTTAAAAATAAAAATAATTGTAAAAAAAGGTGTTTCTTATGAGGTGATGATACAGGTAGAAATAAGTATTCTCACAGGCCAGTTGCCTGCTGCGTCTCTGAGCTTGCAGAGAAGATGTATTATCTAAATTGAATTTCTCCAGTGAGTACAGTCACAAGTGAAAATTTCACGAATTAGGAGGTTGGCACACTTTGCTCTGCCCGACTGGATCCAAGTTTATAGCGTACAAAGTCTGGTTTTTACTTAGTACACAATTCAGCTCCACTGTACTCTCTCACAGTAAATTAAAGCTGTAGCTATTTAATGATATTTGGTTGCGAAGTGTTTGGGTAAAATTTTTTATGAATGTTGGGTGTTTCCATGTACTTTATGTGTGTGGTATGTGTAAGTATGTTGTGTGTGTTCACTCTTGCGTATGTGAGTATATGTGTGTGTGTGTGTGTGTGTGTGTGCATGTAGGTGCATGTGTACACGTATATATGTGTGTATGGAGGCCAGAGTTGAAGGCAGGTGTATTCCTTCCATATACATTCAGTTAGAGAGGTATCAAACTTATACATCGAGGCTGCTGTCTCACCTAAAAACAGAATTTTCTGGTTCAGTTAGTCTAGCTGGGGATCTTCTGTCTATCTTCAGAGTGCTGGGATGGCAGCAACACTGTCAGTCACATGGAGCATTTAGGTGGACCCTAGGGATCTCAACTTTGGTCCTGATAAATGTGTGACAAATGCCTTACCCACTAGGCTATCTTCCTCAGTTCCTATATTCCCTTCAATGCAATGGGCACAAGATTATGGCAAAGATGAAGATGCTCAAGTCGTTTTATTTGCTATTGTGAAAGTGACTCTTCTCTTAATTTCAGTTCAGAATAACAAAGCCGGTAAGTACCCTCAGTGCATATCTAGGCTCTTCCCACTGACAGATAACATTGGGACTTCATCTTCTAAGCCTCTATTTCATCACGTCTAAAATAAAAATATTACCTAATTTAAGAATGGTTTGGAGATTAAATGAGTATGTAACGAAGATATTAACACAGTGCTCATTGCCTTTAAACCATTTAGAACACAGTATTCTTGGTAACTTTCATTCAGATGGCTGGAATGCCTGAGCCTTAATTGTGCCAGTTCCAAAAGGTGCCAAATAAGAAGGTGAGGGTTGGGATTGGGGTGGATTTTGCATCTGTCAAGTAATAAAAGCTTGTCAATCTGAACCTTGTATATACTTTACAAACACACACATATACGGGGAGAAAGAGTCAGAAACAGAGACAGACAGACAGACACTTGGTAGGCAGAGAAAGGCAGAGAGGCAGACACACATACCTATATACAGGGAGAGAGACAGAGACACAAACATAGAGAGGCTCACGAAGAGATAGAGAGATAGACAGACAGAAGAACTTGTCTAAGAATAAAAGGAAATAAACCTGAATGCTACATTTACCACTTAATAGCTTCGTAGTTTTAAATAGGTTCTAAGATTTGCCCCTTTTAAGGATAGTAACAATATCTACCTCATGAGGATGCGTGAAAATTTAAAATAACTTTTTAAAATGTAATTATTGGCAATTTCATACATGTATACAGTGTGCTGTGAACATGTTTATCTCCCACTACTCTTCTTCTTTGTCTCTTTACTCTTACAGACTCCTTTCTCTCTTCCCACTAGTCCCCTTCTTCTTTCATGCTTAATTTTCTGTGCAGGTAGCCATGATGCTGTGAGTTCAGGATAACATAAGTCATGACATATTCAGAAGACAGTATTTCATAGAACTTATTTTTATAATTCAAAGTTTTTACTTCTTTTTCTTCCTTTATATTGTTAATATCCACAGTAAGGAGACAAAGTCATGTTTGTACAAATTGGAGTCTGCTTTGATATTACATGGTTCACAATCTGTATTTCGATGCAGAAATCCAAACTGAAATGAACGTTTAAGAGTGTCTTGGAAAGGACTGGGGAGCTCACTGCTTCATTCAGTGCATCTTTTCCCTTTCCGATACATGACAAGCCTTGGGTAGCCTACAATTGGGCAGGGACATCTTGGAGCTTTCCCAAGGCAACATTGAAATGCTCAGCGCCATTCTCATGGTTGAGCATGTAAACTATCCTTTGGCTAGATACCAAGCAACTTCCTCTTTTTCAGAATGGGGAAAAATGATGACACACAACTCTGGAGCATTTCCAGGACTGAACATCTTGAGTATTTGGATGTCTGTGTAAAGGGCCAGCTCTGGATCACTCTCAAGAACTCCTTATAGGATCCACAGACCACTCTTGGGGTGTCAGATGCCCGAGACACAGTGAATGCGCTGACTGCAGCTGTCATGAGATGTACTATTGGGGAAATGAGTCAGGAGCACAGCCTCTGAAATCTGATTATTGACACTTAACAGCCGGTGTACTAAATGTGCCATTTACATATACGCAATATTTATATATTGATGAGCACATGTATGTATGTAGAAAAGTAGCAAATATAGAAATCACATAAGAACAGCAAATGGGAGTGACTCTGAACAACATGCCCAGACATGTTCTACATGTCAGATCAGAATATTCGATTGTTCCATTAGTCTTAATAAATCCTAGATGGCCACAGCCAATCACACAACGGCTATTTCTTTCTCTCTCTCTTTTTTGTTGAGTGAGAATAACAGTGATCCTTCCAGCAAGGCATAAACAGTTGCTTAGACTCTTGGCTGAATCATAAGATGATATAAATAGCCAAAAAGCATGAGCAGCAGGGAGGAAGTTCAGTTTCCTTTCCTGTTAGATAATGGTATCTTCTCCACTTCATCAAAGGAGATGAAGTGTGTCCTTGTGTGCATGTGCGTATGCATGTGTGTTTTCCCATAGTGTTCACTGGCTCTGAGCGTCTTCTGGAATGATGGGAAAATAATGCTTTGTCTATAGTCTCAAACTCTTCATCACAGAGGACACGGTGGTACCTAATGAAGTCCACACGGCTGTGCATCTTACTCTCAGCTAGTACTAAGAGGTGGGCACGTGCCATGCTAATGAAAAGGTAAAGAGACATTAGACTCGGGGCTTAGGAACAGAGGAGTCGGACTTCTTAAGTTCAAATTTCAACTCAGATATCTTTGGACAGCAGGACCTCAGCCAAAGTGCTTCCTTTCTTCAAAAAGGAAAAAAAAACCCAGCATTTTAAAATTGTGTGTATATGTACACACACGTATATCTGTAGGAACAAGTAGGAGGCAGAGGAATGTACACGTGTGTGCAGGCTCATGTGGAAGCCTGATGGTAGACGCAGGTGTCTTTCTTGACTCTCCATGTTACCTACTGAGGCAGGGTCTCTCGGGGAGCTGGACCGCACAAACTCTGGCTAGTGCAGCTGGTCAGCTTACCCTGTGCATTCCTGTCTTTGTGTCCCAAGTGCTGGGGTTACAGTTAGCTGCCATATCTGCTCCACTTTAAGTGCTTGGTTTCTCGGTGACTTTATTTCCTTCTCTGTACATTAGTGACAACAACAGCTACCTCTTAGCAATGTGCAGATGGTGTCGACTTCATGGGGATTTTGTGTGGACTCATTTATAATTAGCTCTCATGCCCAGAGCAATGCTCACTCCGCAGTGAGTACAGTGTAAGCACAAAGCGGTGACTGGGATTAAGACTTGACTGTAGCTGGAAAGGTCTAAGATACAAATCGGCATGCTTGTCAAGGGAGTATTAGAAATAAGAGGATTTAAAGCATCTTGATTGCTCCCTCCTCCACAAACTTCTCTATGAAATTGTCAAGTACCAAAATGAATTAAGTAGTCAAAAGAGAATATCTTTTAGGAACAAGAAAGCCCACACTAATGATTCTGAACTACGGCGTTATGCTGTAGAACGAAAGAGGAAAAACCGAGATATTCCAACTTCTACCGTCTCCTTTGTTAAGAAGGATGAGATTCTAAGTGAGGCAGAGAGCAGATAATGGGGAGTCTAGATTCCAGCTCTATGAATGCAGACATCACATAGTACAAGAGCCACTTCCGGTGAATTCCAGCATCCTGGGTGCTAGGGCTAAAGATGTGTGCCACCACACCGGGCCTGTGATTAATTTTTAAATTAAGCACATTGTACTTTGCACATTATGCAGCTCTCATTGTCAAAGGAGTCATATAATAGGACACACACACACACACACACACACACACGTATGTACATTGTCTGGTCCAAATATGATAGAGAGTGTCTTTAGGAGTTTCCTTTTGACAGCACAGGGTAATTATTATTTTTTTTTTGCTGATAATTTGGTTATTCAGAGCAAGATAGTAACAATAAGGTGTAGTGATTGTTTTGGTCATGTCAAGCCACTGAAATAAATAAATATGTAAATACATATTCTCACATAAATATGGTGCTTCTTAGATCTAGCAGGCATTCCTGGAGAGTGTAAAAAGTAGGAATATGTAAAATATTAAATATCAAAATATAAAATATTAAAATCACAAAACATTTTTTGGAAAATCAGCTGTAAAGGCACAAGATACCATTCACAAATGTATTTATTATAATTGTAGCTATAGATAGAACTGTAAATCACTGCATTGAGTGAAAGTCCTAACAGGTTTTCTGTAGAGACAACCACCTTAGTGATATGACTCCAGAACTCTCATGATCCTATACCTTATTTAAAAATATCGTGTTTCCTTAGTCCGTAGACATTTAAAATAAAGTCATTAGTATTCTGCTCTTCAGAATACTAATGTTCTTGGTAACAACGCCATACTATTCCTTCTTAGATATTATTGACTTTACATTGACAAATCTCATCCCTTGCTTGAGTGATACTTTGCTAGAAGTGTAGCAACTCTCAGAGGACTCAGAGATCTGGGAGGGGAACTTGATGACACACTACTGACAAGGAATGTGAAGGTGCTGCAAAGTGGCTTTAAGATAACTGATAGTTTGGCATTATTTGAAATGACAATTTATGCAAAAATATGATAAGAGGGAAGGCTTACAAAAATATCTAAGAGTATAGCAGAATGTTCCTTTAGCAGAACAGTAGAATTGGATGAAGACTCTCTGATTACAACTGAGGTAGTCATCAATCTGATCACAGGAGATGGCCAGGGAATAGTGGCTACCTATCCACTATTGTTAGGAGTCTGAGATGAGGTCATTCTTGTAGATTTGTGGGATTTCTCTTTCATCAGTGTTGTGGGAATTCATTTCCGCCAATAGTTTTCTGGGTACCAGCCTTAGGGTGTGGCTTCTGTGTGTGGATGTGATTTCTTCTCAGGGAGAGGAGGGGTCTTTCTCATTGTCATGGGAGGTTGGAGCCCAAGCTCACATCTCCCTGGGGCAGAGCAGCGGGACATGGTAACTTCCACCTTGTCCTGTATTCTGTGAATCTGTGTTTCCCTTTAAGTCCCCATTCCCCCGGCCCCCACCACCATAATAAAGACAACTGTAACTCTTGCATTAACTCTTGCTTTACATTAGGCTTCTACCTGACCCCCATATGCCCCCCACTCTAGCCAACGCTTGTAGAACTCTCTCTCTCCATCCACCTCCTAATCCAATCCCTCAAGTTCTCATCCCCACCCACTGCCAGGACATTCAGGAGATCTTTGCTTTTTCCCCTTCCCAGGGAGAACCATGCCTCTCCTTTGGACTCTCCATGTTCCCTAGGCTCTGTAGATCTGTGGACTGTGCATGGCTATCCTTTCCTTAGAGCTAATATCCACTTATGAGAGAGTACATACCATGTTTGTCTTTCTGGGTCAGTGTTACCTCACTCAGACAATTTGTTTTTCTAGTTCCATCCATTTGTCTTCAAATTTTCTAATGTCATTGACAAACCATGTCTTAAGGACAGGTCCCATGCCCAGCAGTAGATGAATGAATGAGACTTATGTCCTGGCAATGCTGGAGCATGCATGGGCAGCCCATATATGGCAGTTCTGTTGAACTTGTGCATATTGCATTTCTTAGTCTAAGTCAATGAAGATGACTGACCAGGTCTCATCCTTAAGAGGACACCAGCTTTCATTACAGATGTTTGTGAGCCACCATGTGGTTGCTGGGAATTGAAGTCAGGACCTTTGGAAGAGTCAACACAAAATGAACTCAAATTCTTTGTCTCAAAATGTTTAATCAGGATATATATATATATATATATATATTAATTATTCTATTTACTTTTAATTTGCATTTTTTGTTTACCTTACAGATATTTTGCATATATTTGTTTTACATATATTTGTATATATTTTTTGTATATTTATGGGATTCCTGTGTGTGCAAACGTGTGTGTCTCTGCAGCTACACATGTTTCTTACACTTTTTTTCTTTGGAATTTTTGTGTTTGCTTTGTCCTATTTTGATTCTTTGTTTCCTTTTATCCTATTATTATTCTTTAGATACCTGTTTTCGTTCTGAGTTCTGAAAGGAAGTGGACTCAGATGGGAGGGAGATTGGGGATCTTGGAGGAGTTGGGGAGGGGAAACCTTATTCAGAATATATTATATGAAAAGTCCAATTTTAATAAAAGAAAAAACTTCTAGGACATTGCATTCAGTTCAGTTCAGAATCATTCATGCCACAGTTGGTAACAGTATGGGTACCAGTGCAAAATCAGCAAATATTTGGTTCTCTGAAGCCTCCATCATGCTGTTAGCAGTGGTAAGAATATACACAAATGATTCTTTAAGGACGTGGTGGAGCAGGGACTAATGGTCTTGGGATGTCATCCTCATGTATGTAAACATAGATTGTTCCAATTCGGCCTCATTAGACTAGTTAAAATAAATTTGAACAGACATAGCGTTTATCATTTTAAAAATTGAAAGTCACACGTGATACTAGAAGTGATAAGCTCAGAAAGTAAAGAAGATGGGGAAAGGGAGGAAAATAATTAGCAAGGGAAAATCAGAAGAAAAGCCTTTGGAATCTCACCCCTCAGAGAAGTGTAGCAATCATAATTAAAGAATTTCTCAGTATTTCTCTTTTAACTTAAGGACTTTGGATGCTCTGAAAAGTTGTGAACTGCTTGTAGCTTTCTTTTCCCTTGAAACTATTTTCATATAAAGAAATAGGTAGCCTAGCCATAAGTCTAAAAACCTGCTTTTTTCCAGTTCTAAGCAGGAGACTAACCCTTGCTCTCTATAAGTGACAGGGAAGCTTACTTTTAGATGAAACTGTATCAAGGGCACCTTTGCACCTTGCAAAGAACAGGAAACCAGAATGTGACAGACCTGATCTAATTTCTACAGGTAACAAACTAACAACCTTTGTAAGGCTTGCTAGAAAATTCTGAGAAAAGATATCCTAGAATGGTAAAGCTGGCATGTGGGTAGGTTACAAGAAAGCTTTATGTTCAGAGAAACTAATTTAAAAGGGATGAGATCATTTTAGGTATAATATTCTCAAAAGTGCCCTGAGTAAAAGTGATGACATTATTTAAAGAGAAAAGGATGGGAAAAGAATGAAGAGATTTTCCCTGGTACCTGGAGATGGCTGCTAACAGAGACTTGGGTCAGCATACCTAAGTATGGGAGAACAATGCACACAAAGATTTTAGCCTGTGACTATCCTGGGTGTCATTTTTTTTAGGAAACTATGCAATGTTTTGAATATAGGGTGTACATATTAAATAAAGTTTGTTATTGATTAATAACTATAATCTTGAAAAAAATCATTCTGGGACTTTAGTAAGTAGTTTGGGTAGGGGATTCCCCAGGAGTTGCCAGACCAATGTCAGAGTGTTGGTCCCACAATGTATCAGTGTTAAATCAATAGCACTAACTTTTTGTAGAGAAGCTGTTCTTGCAAAAAACTATTTTCAGCATCACCTTCTTTTCTATTGTTACCACAAAGAAACCTGTGAACCAAACTGGACTACTAATTGTTCTTACACTAGAAAGACAGAGGGATTATAGGCAGGGAAAGGATGGTGTCATTCCTGAATGAGAAGAATTTGGTTGGATCAAAGACCTCAAAAACACAGCCACATTGAAATTCATTGATGAAAAAGTGAGAAGTAGCCTTGAACATATGGGCATAGACGACCATTTCCTAAATATAGCACCAGCAACACAGACACTGAGAGCAACAATTAATAAATGAGACCTCCTGAAACTGAGAAGCTTCTGCAAGGCAAAGGACACAATCACTAAGACAAAATGGCAGTCTTGTTTTGAATGGTAAAAGATCTTCACTAACCTTACATCGGACAAAGGACTGATCTCCAAAACATAAAAGAATTCAAGAAACTAGACATCAAATTACCAAATAATTCTATCAAAAATGGAGTACAGATCTAAACAGAGAATTCTCAAAAGAAGAACTGCAAATGGCCAAAAGACACTTAATGACTTGCTCAACATCTTTAGCCATCAGGGAAATGCAAATCAAAACACCTCTGAGATATCATCTTACATCAGTCAAAATGTATAAGATCAAAAACACCAATGATAGTTTATGCTGGAGATGATGTGGAGTAAGGGGAACACTCCTTCGTTGCTGGTGGGAGTGAAAACTTGCACAGCCACTTTGGGAATAAGTATGGCGTTTCTCAGAAAATTGAGACTCAATCTACCTCCGGACCCAGAAGTACCACTCTTGGGCATCTACCCAAAGAATGCACACTCATACTATAAGGACATTTGTTCAACTATGTTCATAGCAGCATTATTCGTAATAGCCAGAACCTGGAAGCAACCTAGATACTCTTCAACTGAAGAATGGATAAAGAAAATGTGGTCCATTTACACAATGGAGTACTACTCAGCAGTAAAAAGCAATGACATCTTGAAATTTGCATGCAAATAGATGGAAGTACGAAAAAAAAACATTCTGAGTGAGGTAACCCAGACCCAGATAGACGAATATTGCATGTACTCACTCATCAGTGGATATTAGATGAAAAGCAAAGAATCACCAGCTTATAGTCCATGATCCCAGAGAAGCTAGTTAACAAGGAGAACCCTAAGAGAGGCATACAAAGAGGAACCCTGGCAAGGGTAAACAGGAAACACGTCCTGAGAAAGTTGGGGAGGGGTGAGGGAAGGTGGAAGTGGGAAAGGAGGGGAGAAGGGAGGGAGGAAAAGAACATGAAGGAATGGAATGCTCAAGAAGGGGAAAGGACAGTGAAGGAAAGAAAGGAAAGAGATATCTTGTTTGAGGGAGCCATTAAAGGGCTATTAAGAAACATAGCACTAGAAAATTTCCCAAGAATCCTCAAGGATGACCCCAGTTAAGACTCTAAGCAACAGTAGAGATGATGCCTAAATTGGCCTTCCTCTGTAATCAGATTGATGACTCTCTTAGTTGCCATCAGATAATCTTCAACCAGCAAGCAACTGATAAAAACAGATACACAGATACACAGCAAAGCACTGGACTGAGTTGACTGAAGCCCAAGGGAGGGAGGAGTGATAAAATGCACAAAGGGGTCAAGACCATGATGGTGATACCCAAAGAAACAGCTGACCTGAGCTAGTAAGAGCTCACTGACTCTGGACTTCTGACTCTGAACCTGCATTAGGCCCCCTGAATGTGGGGGACAGTTGTGAAGCTTGGGCAGTCTGTGGGGGCCACTGGCAGTGGGACCAAGGTTGGGAAGACTACTTTTTCTGAGGAGTGGATGGGGAAGTGGGGTGTGGGAAGGTGGTGAAAGCGGGAGGAGGAGAGAAAATAGGGACAGGGATAGCTATGTAAGATGAGAAAAGGTTGTATTAAAAAATTCTTAATTCATCTTTTTGGGTTTGAGTTATCTCACTCAGGATAGTGTTTTCTATTTCCATCCATTTGCATACAAAATTCAAGATGTCATTGTTTTTTTACCGCTGAGTAATACTCTAATGCGTATATATTCCACACTTTCTTTATCCATTTTTCCATTGAGGGGTATCTAGATTGTTTCCAGGTTCTGGCTGTTACAAATAATGCTGCTATGAACATAGTTGAACAAATCCTTTTGTAGTATGATAGGGTATCTCTTGTGTATATTCCCAATAGTGGTATTGCTGGATCCTGGGGTAGGTTGATCCTGAATTTCCTGAGAAATGGCCACACTGATTTCCAAAGTGGTTGCACAAGTTTGCATTCCCACCAGCAATGGATGAGTGTTCCCCTTACTCCACATCCTCTCCAGCAAAGGCTATCATTGGTGTTTTTGATTTTAGCCATTCTGACAGGTGTAAGATGGTATCTCAAAGTTGTTTTGATTTGCATTTCCCTTATCGCTAAGGAGGTTGAGCATGACCTTAAGTGTCTTTTGGCCATTTGAACTATATGGTATACTCACTCATAACAGGATTCTAGCCATAATTAAAGGATATTAAGCCTATAATTCGTGATCCTAGAGAAGCTAAATAAGAAGGTGAACCCAAAGAAAAACATATAGTTATCCTCCTGGATATTGGAAGTAGACAAGATTGCCAGACAAAAATTGGGAGATTGGGGGTTGGGGTGGGGTAGGGGTAAGAAGAGATGGGGAGAGAGCAGTGAGAAGGGGAGGATGGGGAAAGCTTGGGGGAATGGGATGGTTGGGATGGAGGAAGGATGAATGTGAGGGCAGGGAAGTATATATCTTAATTAAGCGAGCCATTTTAGGGTTGGCAAGAGATTTGACTCTAGAGAGGTTCCCAGGTGTCCAAGGAGATGTCCCCAGTTTGTTCCTTGGGCAACTGAGGAGAGGGTGCCTGAAATGACCCTATCCTATAGCCACACTGATGAATATTTTGCATATCACCATAGAACCTTCATCTGGCAATGGATGGAGATAGAGATGGAGACCCACATTGGAGCACTGGACTTAGCTCTTAAGGTCCAAATGAGGAGCAGAAAGAGGAAGAACATGAATAAGGAAGTCAGGACCACGAGGGGTGTGCCCACCCACGGAGACGGTGGGGCTGATCTAATGGGAGCTCACCAAGGCCAGCTGGACTGGGACTGATGGAGCATGTGATCAAACTGGACTCTCTGAACGTGGCTGACAAGGAGGATTGACTGAGAAGCCAAGGACAATGGCACTGAGTTTTGATTCTACTGCATGTACTGGCTTTGTGGGAGCCTAGTCTGTTTGGATGCTCACTTTCCTAGACCTGGATGGAGCGGGGAGGACATTGGACTTCCCACAGGGCAGGGAACCCTGACTGCTCTTTGCACTGGAGAAGGAGGGGAAGGGGGAGTGGGGAGGGGGAGGGAAATGGGAGGAGGTAGAAATTTTTAATAAAAAAAATTCTTAATAAAAAAAGAAAAAAAAAGAATTTGGTATCCAATAGTAGCAAGGAAAAGAAAGCAGCTGTGTCACCAGAGGGAAGGTGCAATGGAAGAGACTATGTGGGCCATCTGGGCCATGGGTGTCCAAAAGAAAGTGAAGGTTAGAAATGCCCAGGCACACCTGGGAGCTTGTGGGAATGGAGGCCGCTGAGGCAGGTGAAGCAGACAGTGAGGGTGTTACAGAGAGAGCGTCAAAAATCAAGCTGTCTGTTGGTTGGCAGGTATCTCAACTGATGCCTTGACTTGTCTCCAGTGAATAAGCTCCCTGTACTGACTTAGATTCCTTCAGGTAAACTGCGGGACTGGTATATTCAGATAAAGAAAATGTTACTTATACACACAGTGTGTAAGGGTACACATGGAATTTTAGTCAGTTGCAAGGAAGAACAAATTATGTCATTTCCCAGAACTGGAGATAATCAAATTAAGTGAAATAAGCCAGACTCAGAAAGAGAAATGTCATATTTTCTTTCATATGTGGAAAACACAAACTAAGATATGTATTTACTGTCTGTCTGTCTGTCTATTTATCTTTCTGTCCAACCATTCATCTATCCATCCATCCATCCATCCATCCATCCATTCATCCATCTATGAATGCATGGGAGATTATATATATATGGCATGAAAGGTTATAACCAGAATAGGATATTAGTGAGTGAATATGGTCAAAGAACATCCCATGCTTCTAGGAAAATATCATACTGAACCCCATTATTTTGCATATTGAATATAAGTTAACAATGTTTTTAAAAAGTTAAAAAAAACACTCCACAAATAAAAAAATAAAGACTAAATTCTAAGAGATGTATAAATAAGTGCAAAAAAATAAGGGCTGCAGGGAAAAAAAGTTTGTTTTTGCTTTGCTTTGTGGATATTTTAATAACACGGTCATAGCTTTCTGTGGAATAAAAATAACCACAATGGACTTATGTGCATCACAGGCATTTATGATCACAGCCATCAAGACTCAGGCACCCACTGTCACTAGCTATTGAATTATTTTGATGAGGGGGAAATTATTCTGTCAAAAGGACATACAAAAGCAACAGTCATCCCCAGAACCGAGGATGGGATATTATAAGAACTGAATGAAAGCAGAAGCTATGACTAGAGGAAGATGAGTTAAAATTGCATTGAAAAAATATTAATTTGCTCCTTCCTGATGGTTCTTAAGTACCGGTTGATACTGGTTGGAAAACATGCATTTTATTTTAATGCCAATTTATACTGAATTAGGACACTCCCTTCAACATGACCTTCATGGACACCATACCTCAGACTAAAACTAACTGACATCCAGCCTGGAAATCATGTTTCAAGCTGTTCTGTTTCAGGCAGAAAATAGTATCTGTCATCCCCCTAAAAGCCTGGAGAAAAGGACCGAGCTGTGAAATCTTTCACGCTGCAATCTCTTCTCTATCTTCTCACAGGGACTTGAAGGTTTTCCATTCATTCCTGTGTAAACACCATGGGAAGCAAAGACCTGTGAGAAATGTATCTTCTGGGTACCAGCGTCTAGACTCCCCTGCCACATGTGTGAATTCTGGCTTAGGGCTTGCACATGATCTTGGTGTGAAGTTGGTTTAAAAAACACAGCTTTAGGTCCCATCTGAGTTAAAACGAGGAGTGCTGTAACTTTACAATTGGATGCTTGCTCAGGATATTTAGATGTATGTAAATTACTTAACACAGCATCTGGGACGTGACAATTTCATAATTCAGTGGTAGAAGCTAAAGATGCCAGTCCCATACAGTGCTTTGACCAGTACAGAGAGGACTGCTCAAAATGGAAAGAAGAGAGTAAGTTATCAATCCCTTGCCTGCCTACATTTACACTTAAGTGCAAAGGTCACTATAAGAGAATAGAAGTGGAGCTCTGGTGGCTTCTATCTGAAGCCAGACAACTAGGGATATTTGTGATGGGCGGACAACACTGCCATTGGCATCAGAAAACAACAAAGGGCAGGGAATAGAATCTGTAGATATAACAAGAGAAGTTTAGAGCAGAGTTTTGCGGGCGCCCTTTTGCAGGGGCTCTAGAGAAGTCATTAGAACTTAGAAACAGCTGAGGGCTACACTTTCCTGACCCCCCACCAGCATCCTATGTACTGTACTTTGAACACTGCTCCACCCTAAGGGCCTTGGTCTCAGGGTGCTCTACAATGCAAACACCTTCATATGGATGGTCTCAGGGTGCTCTACAATGCAAACACCTTCATATGGATCTTAATCTATAACATTTATGGACAGTCAATGAGCCTTGTGTGTGTGTGTGTGTGTGTGTGTGTGTGTGTGTGTGTGTGTAAATCACATGTGAAGGACACAGGTTGATGGTGGGATGTCTTCAACTGTTTCCCTAACTAACATTTTGAGACAGCATTTCTCTCAGTGAGCTTAGAGCTGGATGATTTCTCTAAACCAGCTGGGCAATGAGTCTCTAGGATCCCCCCTGTCTCTGCCCCCAGTGCTGTAACTCTAAACACACCCAGCTTTTTACATGAATGCTGGGAATAGGAATTCAGTTTTTCTTTTTACACACTGAGCCATCCTGCCAACTCAGTGGAACTTTTCCATCGGAGACCTCTGTCCTTATTTCTGAGAAGTGTTTGCAGTTCTGCTCCCTTTGCTCACACGGCAGCTGTGCCTTGACTGGCTGTTGTTACTTCTTTGTAAGGTCCTCAGAGCTCCTGAGAAGGTAGAGTGCAGGGGTGGGGTTCAGTGCTGAGTTGAGAGATCTTAGGCCCTGGCTATCTTGTCACCTGGTATTTCCTTACTGTCCTATTTCACATTGGTTCTCTGGGTAGTTTCAGTTTACCAAGAGAAGCTTCTCCTACCCCCCAGACTACCTAATCTCATCAGATTTTGTTATTTGGTGCTTAGTGGGGAATGAGACCAGGCACAGGGACCCTAAATTTGTAACCAATTCCTTCATCTCGTATTGTTGCTGAGACCATTTCAGGTTTACTAGAATTGGAACCCCTTGATGGAGAATTCCATGGAAAATTATCCAACTCTATTCTAGGAACCCAAGGTCAGGATATCCTAGCTAACTTATCTCACTTAGTCTGTTTGTGCAGAACCTCACACAGCTAACTGCTTATCTTGGCTTCTGTTAAACTGCTTGCTTCTGCAAAGACCCACCCCCTAAAGCTGCAAAGTAAGATGCCAGAACATGCTTTCTGCCTTCATAATCCCCATGTTAAGGACTCTCATGGCCACACCTACATCTCTGAATACCTGGATGTGGTCCCAGCTAGCTGGAATAAAGACTTTCAGTTGGCTATAAACTGTATCTGGTGGACTACCCCTTACACCAACCTGACAAGACTGAACATATTCTAAAGAGAAACTTGTGCCTTTCTTGTGGCCAGCAGACTATTAAAATAATGGTCCATAAGAAACTGGAATTTTCCCAAGAATCTTACACCAAGTGAAAGAAAAGACTGAAGCCTGCTACCAGCTCGAAAAGGAGCTTGTTTCCTAGAAAGAGATTTCACTCAGTTCTGGTAACTTGCCAACGGCCTTACATGAGAGATGGGAGCTAAGGCGAGCATGCGTGAGTGATGGGCAGGACCACATCATAACCAGGATTACATAGTTATGCATATCTCTTGCCTCTAAATATAAACTTCATGTCCATCTGTGGAAGACACGTAAGGATCAGTAGGATATGGACTTTCTCCCTCTTTTTTCATTGTGACCACATCGAATAAACCTCCTTTTCTTCTGATTTTTACTATTACTTGTCCCCTTAATTGGCCTATAGTGGGGGGGTGGCTGAGAGAAGACCCAGGCCCTGACCCTAAAGGCTTTGGTAATAAGTGTCCTCTGCAGACTTTTATGCAAACCCGCTTATTTAAACCAGCACCTGCTCTTCTTATATCCCTAGATTGACCAGCAGTCTCCATTATCACACAAGGTGTAAGCTCAGCTGACTTCACATTCATTCTGTTTACCTGATTTTCCAGGTCAGAGAATAGAATGGGCACATCTCTACTCAACCTCAAAGGTAGAGTTTCAGACCTTCTACTAAATGTGTACTGCCCACTCTAATGACCTTTAAGTCACTCCCCCCACTCAGCAGTTTACTTAAACGTTAACCTACCTTACATGCCCAGGCAAACTGTGAATTCAGGGAACACCCTGTACCACACGGTCGGTTGTATTTGAAAAGCACCTTCAACTGTCAATTATTTGAAGCATCAACCATATGCTCAGCTGCAAACAAACACAACTGAGCCACAAGCACCAGAATAGATTGGAGTTCAGTTCACAAAACACTGCGACATTGCTGGCAACAAACACAAAATACAAAAGAAAGAGATTTCCCAAATCTGTCACAGCTCAGCTGCCTCCTCCAGGAAGAACAGGCGCACCTGACCTCGTACGTCTAGAATCGTCTCCTTGACCTTGATATGTTGCTCTGTGTGTGTCTCCCTCTGTGTGGATATACATATTCTACTCTGTAGGTATGTGTGTAAGAATGTACAGAGCAGAGATCAACCCTCAGTGTTCTTGCGGAGCAGTCCAACTTTTCATATTTTGTTTTCTTGAGACAAAGTCTCTCACTGGCCTGGAACTTCCCAAGTAGACCAGGCCAGCTGACTGTTGAGCTCCAGGGATCTGTCTGTCTCTACTTGTCCAATGCTCTGACTACAAGTACTGCATCTGCTCTTCTCTTTTAAAAACTTTGATTATTTTTATGAGGGTTCTGGGAAATCAAAGTCAGATCCTTATGTCTATGCTGTGTGCTCTTTCTCAGCTGAGCTACTTTCTCAATCTCTTTCTTGTATTTTTTTACAACCCAAATTATGAATACTGTGTTTGGTTTTATGAGAAGGGCGCAAGTAGCCAACTAAAACAACTAAAAAATATTTTCCGTGTGTGTGTGTGTGTGTGTGTGTGTGTGTGTGTGTGCGCGCGCGCGCTGGTGTCTGCAGAGACCAGAAGAGGTTATTAGATTCCTGGGAACTGGAGTTACAGGCGGTTGTGAACTGCCTGGCTTGGGTGCTAGGAACTGAACTCAGATCCTCTGCAAGAGCAACAAATGCTCTTAACTCCTGAGTCATCGACCCAGTACTCAAAATAAATCTTGTTTTTTGCCTCCCTCATTTGCAGGAAACAGGTTTCCTTGCCTGCCTTTGGAATAGTCATTTCTATGATGAATTAGCCAGTTTGTGAAACAAGTCACCCAATGTCAGAACAGTGTCATCAGAATATCTAGTCTTCAATGATTTTAAGACTGTATTTCATCATTACAATCCTGTAAAATGTGTTCAGGCTCTTAAAAGCAGTCGTTTGAAGTCCTTACTTTTGTTAGCAAGTGTGTGCTGGAAAGTGAAGTTAGAACTTCACACATTCTAGGCAAGTATATACCACTTAGCTATGTGCCCAGCCTGCTGTATGTTTTTAAATCCACACTTTAGAGAGAGTTAGGTAAGCAGGATCTTTACTATCATATAGTTAATTGGTGGTAGGACTATTATTTTTACATATGTATGTTTATACTTATGCTTCAATACTAAGTATGATTGTGTATATTAATCCAATATATTCTACTTTTTCATCATTATTTTCCGATGCAAACTTTCTTTTCCCACCTAATGGCAAGAAACAGAGGGAAAAAAATTCTGATTGTCTTTTACATTAGGAGATGTTCAGATCCAGTAAGTTTCTGTTAGTAACAACTTGGCACTTCTCAGTCAGTATCGTTTACTTTATTAAGCCCTAAGTAGGCAGGGCACTCAGTGTTCAGTGTTTTCTGGCAAGGAGAAATCTTGCCTCGGTCTTTACTCGGGGATTAAATATCAGGGTTGCATCCAGAGAATTATAAGATCTAGGGAAAAGTACCTTTTATGATTCTTGCGGAATGAGTGACAGGAAAAAAGGAGGCCGAGAAACAAGAATGGAAGAGAGGAAGCCAAGGCAAGGAGGAATCCCTTGCATGCATTCGAATGCTTCTATCAGTCCGCACCGTCCATGAAATGGAAGAGAACAGGTTGAGAAAAGACAATGGCACCAACAACAAACCAAGTTTCTGCCCTCCCGTTCTATTTAGGATGCTGAACGCTGGCTTTCCACACCAGACTGGGGTACAGGGTCACAGATATAAAGAACTTGGCTGTGTAGCACACTAGGATTAGAGACATTCACAGCTCATATTTCCTCGGTTTCCTCTGGTTCCTGGAAGGTGGTGAGAGGCTTATCCCTGGCTGAGGGGCTGCCTACAGGTCAGTTAGAGGAGACCATCTCAGAGGGTAACGGAGCGCATGGGTGCAGAGACAGCCCTGATGGGAGCATGAACACTCTTCCAGGGAGCCCTATCGAGAACCTACTAGCAGGTGCAAAGAGAGGGAGAGTCAAGTAAACCTAATTCAGGGTTATCCTTTAACGCCAGCAATAGAAGTATGTGTGTGTGTATCGTGTGTGTATCATGTGTTTGCAGGTATCCAGAGTTCAGAAAAGGGCATCAGATCTCCTGGAACTGGCGTTCAGGCCAGTTATGAACTGCCATGTCAGTGCTGGGAACTGAACTCAGCTTGTCTTCATCCTCTTCACTTTCCCCCGCCTCAGGATGCTTTTTAAAATGAGAAAAGCTTCTTTCATGTGTTTCATTGCTTTTTCTTGGTTTTCTTTAAGGGATTTGCTGATGTCTTCCAATTTTTTTTGTCTTTTCCTCCATTTCTTTGAGGGGATTTCTCATTTCCTCTTTAAGAGTTTCAAACATTCTCCTGAAGTTATTTTTTTAGGTCATTTTCTTCTGCTTCATCTATATTTGTTTGTTCAAGTATTGCTTTTGTAGGGTCTTTAGGTTTTACTGGTGTTGTGTTGCTCTTTGTGGTGTTGCGTGTGTTCTTCCCTTTTCTACTCATCTTTTCCTCTAATAGGTGTGGTTGGGGCTGTCTGTGATTCCGTTGATTAATCTTCTAGGTACCAGTGAATCCAAGGTTCAGATGGTTGTTCCTCGTGGTACAGTCAGCGCCACGGTTCTAGTTACCCCGCTGAGAAGCAAGTATTGAGAGGCGCTGACTCCAATTAAGCTTCAGAAAGCTTCAATAGTTCAGGCATGCTAGTTTTGAGGACAATCATACAATTTTAGCAAAGGGTTAATATTTTCATATTCTTAAAATAGTTCATGACATCTCTGGTGAATTGGTACAGTTATTTAAAAATAATGACAATTTCCTAGGATTATATGCTCTTTCAGCCATTCTGGAGCCAGGCTGCCAATTCAGTCTATTTAGTTACATGCTTACTTTATAAATTCTGTAGAGGTCTGATGAGTTTATCATTTAGTTTACCATTTAATTTGTTGAGTTTATCATTAAATTTATGAGTTTATTACCGGCACTAGACACGTCTTGTGTAGTTGTAGCCAATGAAGGGAACCGTTAGTAATGAGAAAAAAAATAGTACTTTGCCAGGCATCACATTGGGGCCATTACTTTGCCACTGGACCGCACGTTCTAGAAACCTATGTATCAGAACATTCTGGAAGAACTAAAACTCAGTGTCAAGCTGCAAACATTTCTCAATAAGTAAATATAACCTCAACATACGTGATTCTTGAACGCAAAACATGCATGTACCTAAGAACTTGAGTAAAAAGAAACCAAAATGAGGTGTCTAAGAGCAGTAACTCCATACAAAAGACGTAATGTGTTTGAATAGCTATAGCTTGTCATCCATTAGTATGTACATTGCTGCCAGCTGAGGGGCTAAGATGCCCTGGAGAGTCCTAATACTGTGATAATCTGCTAGGGCACCGCATTCCAACGTCAATGGCGTCTTGCTGGACAAGGGAAATGAATTTAAACTCACTGACATAGTAACAGACTCAGTGACATACATCCAGGCCCCCATAATATCTGTATTTTGCTTGATCCTCTCTACGAAGGATGCTTCAGAATCAAGATTAAAGACGCTTGCGATGAAAACAGTGTTTGGGCTACATGGTGGTTTAGCACGCACATATTGAGTCAGTCGGAAGCGCTCCAGAGCAAAACCAGATCAAGGATGCTATCTGTCCTTGTTAATATTTTTCCCAGTTAGTCAGCTATTTTAATGCACAGAAAATATTGCCAGAGAAAAACAGAATTACTCTCCCAACCTTGGACTTGCAAAACGTCTAAAAGTAAAGAGTAAAGAGTCCACTCTACTTTCAACAAATGTTGCAGGAGCATTTGACAAAATGTTAAGAACTCTTAAAAGATACATTTTCATCAAATTGGATTTTACCAAAATGCCTTTTTTACTTCCACTATTTTTGATTATCACAAAATAGCAGCACTTTATACAGCCTCAGAAACTGATATTAAATGAATAATTTGTCTGAAAAGTAATCTGAGCTATACTTTTTTTAACCCCAAATTCCTTCTGTCTGGTTCTACCATAGTTTGGCTGACTTTGATTGGTTTTTATCTACCCCTAGCTAACACCCACATTCCAACATAGTCTATAAAATGCACTAGATTTAAAATTGTTTGAGAACAAGATACTACAGATCACAGCACAGACTGAGATGAGCAACGACTCCAATGATTTGCACATCTCTGAGGTACAAATCCCTTGTCACCAGGAAATGCTGCCTAATTTGGATAAAGATCATCTGCGAAGGGGCTTTCACCAAGGGTGTTCAGATGTGAAGACTGTCCTCTTACCCCGGTGGGTTCGTAAGACTGAATCACATGTTCTACCAGGGACCTCCACAGAGGATGTAACTATGGTGGCATAGATGAAAATGATGCACCCTTAAGTCCGAGGGGGCTGGCAGCCCCAGGAACTGGAAGAGACAAGTACGTGCTTTCCTCCTGTAGTCTCCAGCGTAGCCATATTAGCGGCATAATTGGGAAATTCTGTCCTTCAGAACCAGAAACAGAATACATTTTCACCATTTGAAGACACCAATTTTGTGGAAACCTTTTCAGTTACGACAGAGAATAAAATACTCACTATATTATTTTTTCCTTGAAATTCAAATTGCAATAGTTAAGGAGATGCTTATGTGAATGGAAGTACACCCTTTAACAAAATTTTGTGGGTGTGTGCTTGTGTGCGTTTATGTGCCTCTCTCTCTCTCTCTCTCTCTCTCTCTCTCTCTCGTGTGTGTGTGTGTTTGTGTGTGTGTGTGTGTGTGTGTGTGTGTGTGTGTGTGTGTAGCTGTATCTCCTTAACAGCACTGGAGCAAGATAAAGCTAAATGCTTTTGTGCAAAGTGCATTTTGCTGTCTAGAAACATATGATAAATTGCAGTGGTTAGGATATATAGTGCTGTTAATAACTCTGATAATAGAAAACTGTATTAAATATGTATCTGAAATTTTGAATGGAATAAAAATTTATTGCAAATAATCCAGAAACTCAATTTTTCCTGCTTGCATATTTCTAGGTATATGTAGGGATATTTTGTTTATGTTTTAACAAATAAAACTTGCCTGAAAATCAGAGTGTACAGCTAAGCCACTAGAGGCCAGGCAGGTGGTGGCACACACTTTTAATGCCAGGACTCAGAAGACAGAGGTAAAGGGATTTTTGTTAGTTCAAGGCCACCCTGGGCCACACAAGATTGAATCTGTCTGAAAGGGAAACAGAGCTCACACAAAGGTGATCCCAGCACTAGGGACGTGGAGATAGGAGTATAAGGCAGAAGGAGACAGGAGCTCAGTGCAGTCTGAGATTTGGTGGAAGAGATAAAAGAGACGGAGACCCACATTGGAGCACTGAACTGAGCCCCCAAGGTCCAAATGAGGAGCAGAAGGAGGGAGAACATGAAAAAGGAAGTCAGGACCGCAAGGGGCGCCTTCACCCACTGATACTGGGGTACTGATCTAATGAGAGCTCACCAAGGCCAGCTGGACTGGGACTGAACGAGCATGTGATCAAACCGGATTCTCTGAATGTGGCTGACATGGGGGCTGATTGAGAGGCTATTGACGATGGCACTGGGTCTCGTTTTGCCTGCATGTACTGGCTTTTTGGAATCCTGATCTGTTTGGATGCTCACCTTTCTGGACCTGGAGGTAGCGGGGAGGAACTTGGACTTCCCACAGGGCAGGAAAACCTGACTGCTCTTGGGACTGGAGAGGGAGGAGGAGAGGGAGTGGGGGGAATGGGAGGGTATTGGGAGGAGGGGAGGAAGTGGAAATTTTTTATAAATAAATGAATAAATAGATAAATAAAAAATTAAAAAACAAAACAAAACAAAACAAAAAAAGAACTCCCTAGTGACTGGCAGCCCTGTTTCTCTGATCTTCAGGCAAGTTTTATTTGTTAAAACACAAACAAAATATCACTACAGGTGTGGGGCCTCCCATTGGCGCTAGAGGGTGGTTATCCACATGGAACCACATGTTTTGGAGTAGTTCTTAAAGATTAAACAGAAGACATGAAGTTGAGGAGAGTAGTGAGGTCAGGGTGAATCTGGGGGAGTTAGGAAGAGGGTTAGCTGCTGCAAATGATCAACGCCACACATGAGACATCTTCAAAGAATTAATACAAGTATTTTCTCAAGAATTAGACCTAAATCTTTTTTGATAACATTTATATCTTCTAGCATCATATGATTTAGGCAATCTCATTCATGTGTAATTGCATTAAATACTTTCTCTATAAATAGTTCTGCATTGTATAATATTGCCCATTGCACATCTTACATATTTTGGAGACTCCCAACTCCTAGTCCACACAATTCTACTCTTTCCTTGTTTAGGACAATCATATGCATTATTATAAAATGTGGTTTATATCCTATTTTATTTACATTAGATTTCTGGATTATCTTTTCAATATTTAACTGAAATAGTCATTATTTAGCAAAATTAATTTTAAACTCTGATTTCAATTTCCTTTATCTGCTATGACTAACACAGGCAGAGATTCACTTCCTGGCATCCTTATTTAATTGTATTCAATTTGTACTTCTTTATCCTAATATAACTTCTCAGTGCCTAAAGTGAGAAATATTAAAGATCGCTAAGAACTGAGCTCATAAAACACAGCCCCCCCCCCATCTTTGCAGAGCTGGGTTCCAGGAAGCTTAGCATGGTGTTTGAACCATTTCCTGTCTTAATTCCATGCTCACGCTGCAGAGGAATGCTTTGGTTCAACCAGCTGCCGAATGGCCCAGAATAGTAAATTACTCAAACGTTTTGATTTGATGGGATCCTGCAGCACCTTTTCTTTTTTTAAAATCAGGATTTCCTCATTCCTCACAATTTTTTGTTTCTACTTTAAATTAGCTTTCTACAAATAGCCTCATCTGATGTCTACTTAGTTCTCCACAGAGTTAGTTACCACAAGTAAAGAGCCCCAGTACGTTGCTACAACCTCTATTTAACCAAAGTTGTAAACACAGTTGTGTGTGTGTGTATTTGTGTGTTGTGAAAATGTGCTGTCTATACCCGTGTACAGATGTGTATCCTGTGGTGCACTGGCAGAGCCAGAGAGGACTTTGGGTGCTCTGTTCCGTCACTCTCTACATTGTTCCCCGAGACCAGTTCTCTCACTGAACCCGGAGCTACGTTGGCTGCCAGCAAGCCTCAGAAATCTTGCTGTCTCAGAACCTGCAGGCCTGGTGTTACAGCCTACACGGCAAATATGTGACCACATCTGGCTTCATATGTGGACACTAGGGATTCAAGTGTGGTTTTCATGATTTTACCCACTTTTGCCCTTGCAGAAATATTTTTAGGAAAAGTCACCCTGATGGGTGCAGGCTCTCCCAATTCTCTAATGATATTTTAACAATTGAGTCAATCAAGAACGGATGGTCATCTTCCTACAACCAGCAGTAACTTCTACTTTTGAAGGAAAACCATTGTACTCCTCTGAAATTACCTCTAACCTTTCTTGAAAACTCTAAACACAGCTTCTGAAATCTCAAGGTTAACTCTGCTACAGATGCTAAACTGTACATTGTCAGCATCCAACAAAAACATTTCTGATTTAATAATGAAGCAGTTAGGAAGTCTGTTTTTCATGTGGTAAAATTTAACAGAAACTCGAGAGCCATTATTAATCATGGTTATTAACAGGAGTTTTCAAGGGATTGTTGGGAAGTCCTTTGGGATCCCTATGGACATCATCTAATAGAACCAAGCTCTATAATCATAACCAAGATCCAGAGCTTTGACTGGTTATTAATGATTTTCTACTAGACTATGAATATGGAGCTAGATTGATTCGCTAATAGACATTTTCACAGGCTATAAATGTCATAGACTTATAGGAAGGAGTTTAAAGGAAAAGTGATGAGAGATGGATGCTATACAAAAAAAAATTCAGTCACTAAGAGTCTTGGAGGAGTTATATCAGTGTTCAGTGAGCATAAGGAGAAAGAAGGGTGGTGTTGGTGAAGGAACACTGGTGGCTGTCTTTGAAGTTTCTTGACAGAAAAACTACGAAATTCCTCCTTATTGAACACCTAGGAGCCCTACGCTGTGAGTGGGTCTATCCAGGCTTGCCAAGGACAGCGGGATAAACTTGTAAAAAGTGAATTATTCCATTTTATCTTCTAGACATTTAGTAAATAAACAAAGGAACTGACTCGGGAGACTCGGAACTCTTTCACAAAGCAAGCAGTTTGGTCAGAATGTTAAATGTGATTAGACATAATCTAGGCAGAAGAGAAAGGGAAGGGTCTTCTAGGTCAGGAGACATGGACTAGTTAGTCCACAACCTACTGACAGAAAAGAGCTGAAAATATTGGGATGTTGTGTGGAGTGCTGGTCAAGGACCCAGGTTGGGTGACTATAAGGTTTAGCTGGTTATGGGTCTGAGAAAGTACATATTATATGGCTTCTTACCCCACTAGAAATGTGTCAGGATTTTTCATTCAAAGGGGGTTTAGCTATTGGAGATATACACACAGTAAAACAATCAGATGTTGTGTGGTGGATGAATGATAAATGTCCCCAGAAGTTTATATCTTTGAATGCTTGGTCCCCAGTGGGTTGAACTCTTTGGGAAGGAAGAGGATATGTGGCCTTGCTGGAGGTTTGTGACTGGAGACAGGCTATGAAGCTTCAAACACCCACACCATTCTTAGTGTATCTCTCTCTGCGTCATGGCTGTGTCTCAAAATGTAAGTCTTCAGTTCCTGCTCCAGTGCCAAGCCTCACTGCTTGTTGCCACATTACTACCATGATGGCCTCCAACCTTCTAGAACTATAAACCCTAAATTAAACTCTTTCTACTGTAAATTGTCTAAGGCAGGGTGTCATATCACAGCAATAAAAAAGTGACTAAATGTGTTACAAAGGATCTCTGATGTCAAGGGCAATGAAATACTATAAGGGTCGCTGGAGTCGTATTGAGCACATCATTGCAATAGTCAAGCTAAAAAACCACAGCGCCAAATAGACAAGGTAAAGAGGAGGGGAGTTTTAGAAGTTTATAGAATCATGGGAGAATTCAAATAAAAGGATACATTTTTCTCAGCAGTCAGCTAGACACAGGAGTATAGGCACCAGCAACATTTTTTTCATGTATACATAGTGTGTGTGAATATGTAGGCTCACATATGTGTCCGTTCACATATATGTCCTTTCACATGTATGTTGACCAAAGGCTGATCTCTGGTGTCTTCCTGGCTCATTCCCCACCTTATATATTGAAGAAATGCCTCTTACTTGAACACAGAGCTCACTTCTCAGTGTTTCAGCTAGCTGGCTAGGCATCTTGGTCCCTAGAGATGCTCTGTCTTCACCTCCTACACTGTAGGGTTGTAGGGGACAACCACATCCACCAGGAAGCAGTTGGCTTTATCACATAAGCAGGTGAGAAGAGAATTAAGTCTGAGCACAGACAAAGGTGGCTTCTTCTGCTAAAGAAGGCTTCTGACTAGTCTTACGGGGTCTTTGCCCAGGTGTGAAGAATGAATGGGATTAAAGTTCATCATGTATCTATTTCCTAAAATTAAAACCATCTCTTATTAGCATACCCTAGCATGGTGACCAATCTTTTGATGACGAGAATGCAGAGGGGCATTCAATCCAACTCAGCCTGTTGAATACTCATGCTCCTTTCCTACCCTCTGCTTTCCACCATCTCCAGGAAAGTGAGACCAAACCTGGAGTAAACAAACAACTCCGAATGCTTCATTTGCAATTGGTTTTCCTTGCTGTAAGTGACCAACATATTGTGTGTGTGTGTGTGTGTGTGTGTGTGTATAATTTGCTTGCTTGTTTGTTTGTTTAGTGTGTGTGCGTATATGTGGGTGCCTGTGGAGGCCAGAGGAAGGTGTTGCATCCCTGAGAACTGGAATTACATACAGTATAAGCCACTCAGTGTGGGTTCTGGGAATAGAATTTCAGTCATCTGGAAGAGCAGCACACACACTCTGAACCACTGTGCCATTTTTCCAGCCCCATGAACATTTTAATTTTTGTATGTTATAGTAGATGCCTCCTCTATGTGGAAGCTGTAGGCATATTCCCAAAGGAGACTGGCTAATGAATGCTGACAGGCTCATTGTTAGTGTTAGTAGATCCTGAGACGGAGCTTTGGTCTCTTCTGAGTGCTGGGTTGTGCAGGCGCTTGGCATTCTGGGCAGGGAGTCCAAATGTCTTTTTAAAATCCTTGTTCTGGGAGAAATCATTTAAAATGTGCTTCCTCCATGAAGCACAGGAGGAAAAGGCAGAATTAACACGGAGAGTTTGTGTGTGTCCTCCACACTACACTACCCCATAGACAAAATAGACAAAAAGCTACTTAACAGCATCATTTGTCTATATTCTAAAAATTTGAGTTTTTAAAAAATGTTAAATTAGCAGATGGTTTGCTATTAATTTTAGAAAATTTGGGGGGGGCTGGCTTATTTATATATTGAGCATTGGGTTTTGTTTTTTTTTAATCAATAGCATGAAAGGCAAATAATCTCTATTTGAGAGAGCCACTGAAATCATATATACAGAGAAGTTAGAAAGTAGCTGAGCTTCCAGATGTGAATCTATCCTTCATGGAGAGACAAAATCATATGTACTTTAAAATCTTTGTTGTACGTGTGTGTGCATGTATGGTTGTGAAGTATGAGTATAGTGTATGTTCAGATGTGTGTATAGGAGCATGAACCTGTGCATCTTCAGACGTCAGTGGAGGACCCAGGTATTCTGCTCCATCACTCTCCACCTTATTCCCTTGAGACAGGGTCACTCATTAAGTCTGAGCAAGGTTAGAGGTCAGCAAGTCCCGGCCATCCTCCTATTTTTGCCCCCCCCCCCCCATCACTGAAATTACAGACACACTTGGAGCCATACTCAGCTTTTAATGGGTGCGGGGATCCAAACTCGGGTCCTTATGCTTGCACAGGAAGTGCCCTTCCCCACTGAGCCATCTGCCCAGCCCCGAGGAGACACTGCTTGCGAGCACATGCATAGTTATGCTTCCCATTTCCCTTGGGATCAACGGGCCAAATCAGTGTTGACTTGCTGAGCTTAATGAAGACATTATTAGATAGTTATCTCAGGATCACTAAAAGGGATTGATTAAGCCTCCTGTAAGAAAACTGGCCTGGTTGAGCAACAGGGCTAAAACCTTGTTTCTCCAACATGCGAACTGTTGCTTTGTCACAAGTTTTTAAACATACATCCCAATTGTCACAAACTTGATAGATGGTGGACATCATTCAATTTCAATACACATCTGTAGGTCCTTTAGTTAAAATATAGTTAAAAAGCAGTCAACAAAACACTTAACTTCAAACACATTAAATAGAGACTGAAAATACTGTTAGGAACAACCAAGTATCACCTTGCCAAGTATCACCACTGGGGATAATAAAAACAGCTCCTTTTATTACTGCCTTATCCTTGCTATACCCCTCAAACTACTTGAACATGTAAAGCTGCAGCACTGTGCTAATGACTACATGACTCTGCTCTATTTCTGCTTACATAACCAGATGAATGTTCTTTACATATAATTCATTTAAAGATTACCTCCTTGCACTGGATGCATGTCAATCTAAAATAGCTCACACACTGAATACTGGCGACACTGTCAGGCCAATTTCCTTTCTTGAAAGATGTCTGTGTTAACTTAGTGCTTCCACGTACCCATCTATAGCCATGCATGGTGGCTCAGATGCTCGACATAACTTTTGCTTCTTCATAATGTGAACCCATCAGCTCAGTTGAGCCTCCCTGTGTGTGACTGGTGTACACACTGTGGTGACTGATGCCAGGGCCCTTCCTGAGCCTGAAAGGACCGTTTTAGGGCAGGTGGGGTGGCTCACAATGTGGAAACCTTTACTGTACTAGGCCAAGGACCTGAGTTCAAGCCCCAGAAATCTTTTGGAGTGAATGGATACCCAAATGTCCCTTGAACTTTACAGGTGCACCATGATCCATACATGCCCCCTCCTCTATCCAACATTTAAAGGAAAAAACATGTTAATGGGATTAGTGGTCTTTCTTGTCAAAACTGTAGAATGGTACAATTTGAAAATGTGCATTGAATAATTTTAAGTCCTTCGCTATGTGGTGTTTAGTTTCTTATTCATTGATGTCGGGTCCTTTCTGTTTTAGTTCTGTTATATCTCACTCTATTTTTAAAATAAATAGCTCAAGCATATACGGATGTTTAAAAATCCCTAACATATACATTGTCTACACTTACAAAGTCAGATTAATATTATTTTTTTCTTGGACATATGAAATATGTATTTTAAGTATTTATATAAAGCACACACATGTTTTCTCTCTAGCAAATGAATGTTTATATGCACAAATATAGCTGCTTTCATATGCGTATTCATATTTTATGGGTAGCTATAGAGAATGCTCAGCAATTAAGAGTATATATAGCTCTTGAAGAGGACCTGGACTCAGTTCTCAGTACTCACATGATGGCTCACACCCATTTGTAATTCCTGTCCAGGATATTAGTACCTTCTTCTCATCTGCATGGGCACTGTACACATGGTGCACATACCTACACTCAGATACACATGTGTATACATATAAATTAAATGACTAATCCTACTTCATGATGATCTCAGTTTAGTAATGTTGGGCAAAAGTAATTACAACAAATACAGTAATTATTATGATAGAATAAACTTTAAACGTATTTTCTTAGAAATTTGTATTGAAGTAATCATTCTATACCAAGCTAATGCCAAGTTGGAAACCATATGACTGCTGAGAGACTGATCCCCAAAATAATATGCTTACTGATAAAATGAGAAGGTAGCAGAGTCAGTTCTCCATTTTTCTTTTACCTTTCTTTTGATTTTTTTAAAAACATTTTATTTTAATCATGCATATGTGCCTATGTGGAGCATGTGCATGGGAATGTAGGTACCCATGGAGGCCAGAAGAGAGCATCTGCCTGGAGCTGGAAGTGTAGGGGCTTGTGAGTCTCTGAGATGTGGATGCTGGAACTGAATTTGGATCCTCAAGGGGAGCAACCTGTCCTTATAACTGCTGAGTCATCGCTGTCAGACTCCTTTCTTGTGAGTTCTTGGGATGGCTCTCATGACACTCAGGCTGACCTGGAACTGGCTATGTAGGTAAGGATGCCCATGAACTCATCCTCTTGCCTTTGCTTCTCAAGTTACAGGATTATAGGTATAAATCACGAAGCCAAGATGACTTAAACATTTTTAAGGCACTTAAAATCTTTTGCTAAAATTAATTGACAGGATATAAACATGGAGTATGCTGAAGGTGGCTTTTTTTTTAATTTCTCGGTTATAACTGTTTAGAGTTACATAAATAATATCTTTAATATAATATACATATCAAAGACTTTGCTAGAAATATTTGAACCATAACAAACACAGATATTTTCTGTTCAATCTAAGGTCACAGGGTGTTCACTGGCATCATGGATTTAATCAATACATGCACATTGAAAGACATTGGGAAACAAGAATAATTAAGACGGAGACTGCCTTCAATAAACCAACAGTGTAACTGGTCATATAGATTTGTGGATCAATCACTGCAAAATAATGGAGCCTGATCTACAAAAGAGGTATGCACACATCACAGAGAGGGAAACACGGGAGGGAAGAGCCAGGTTTAAGAGGAGGACTAAGGCAGTTTCCATAGATGACACAGTGTAAACTGAGCTTGCAAGGGAGAACAGGAGTTTGATTGACACACCACTTGTGCAGTGATGGGTTAGAGTGCTCTCTAACAGAACTCAGCTAGCAAAGGAGCAGAAACAATTGACAGCTCACACTTCAGCCTCCCATATACCTTTCAGGGTACACAGAGCGTCTCAGTTCTATTCTCAGGAGGTTCATTTAGGTTGTGCTAGAACTGACTATGAAATTGAGGTTGAGCTTGTTTTTTTTTTATTGATTTTATTATTGAGCTCTACATTTTTCTCTGCTCCCCTTCCTGTCTCTCCCCTCCCCTTCAACCCTCTCCCATGGTCTCCATGCTCCCAATTTACTCAGGAGATCTTGACTTTTTCTACTTCCCATGTAGATTAGATCCATGTATGTCTCTCTTAGGGTCCTCATTGTTTTCCAGGTTCTCTGGGATTGTTCATACCAACATTGTTTGTCATAGTCAGAACCTGGAAACAACCTAAATGCCTTTGACCAAAGAATGGGTAAGGAAAATGTGGCATATTTACACAACGGAGTACTACACAGCAGAAAAAAATAACTACATCTTGAAATTTGCAGGCAAATGGATGGAGCTAGAAAACATCATATTGAGTGCAGTTACCCTGACCCAGAAAGACAATTATCACATGTACTCACTCGTAAGTAGTTTTTAAACATAAAGCAAAGAAAACCAGCCTAGAAATTGAGGATGATCTTGACCTTTCTATCCTCCTGCTTCTACTTTGCAGGTGCTCCAATGCCATGCTGGGGACTGAACCCAAGGAGTAACATATGCTAGGTGAGTATTCTACAATCTAAGCCTCATACCCAGCCACTTAGCAGGTTCTCATATTAAGAGACTCACCTCTTACCTTCTCTTGTCTCTGCCATGATAACACTATTCTTAATTATGGCTGCATCTTACCCACCAATTATTTAAATCCTACTGATAAAGATTACTTATTTTCTGTCTCCAATTTACATAAAAGTTCAAAGTCTGAATGCCCCATGTCTTCACTGAACTCTGTCCATCTCTATGCTGAATAACACATCTCACTGATTTCTGTGTGTGTTTAGAGATGGCATACTTCGTTATCTAGGGAAACTGCCTTACTCTTCCTTTTAAACCTGGTTCTTCTCTCCTGTGTTTCCTCTCTGTGCTGTGTACATGCCTCCATTGATTTGATTGTGTGTGTTTAGAGGTGCATTTAAAAAAAAGTATTAGATTGAAACCCAATTTAATTGGCTTCCAACAGAGGGAAACTTCTAAAGTTACAAATAAATTTTAGGGAAAATGCCACAAGTAGAATGGCTAATAAAACAGTACAAATAAGTAGGAATCCATGAGGCTCTATTTAGTAAGGCTGGTATTCCACGCTAATGACCCTAATGTTTTCATTCTAGCCTAATGTCTAATGAGACAGTAAAATGTGAAGACTGTGAACACTCAGAGACTGTAAGTGTGGAAAGGGACAGCAGGTAGGGAAAATAGACCAGTGGCATCTCTTTACAAGGTTCCTATCCTCAGGGACCGTGAAGCAGTAGCCATACACTATGGTCATGGTACAAAGAACTGTACTCCCAGAGCCATTATTCTCAGCAGCCTCCTCCACAACCGCCACAGCTCTCTTCATGGAAAACCCCACTGAGAAAACAAACAGGAAGGACAGAGCACACACAGGAGCCACAGATAATATCATGACCTGAATGAAAAGTCAGATGGAATTTACATGTGAAACTCTCTGGCTGCTAACGTGGGTGGCTGGAGAAGCGGCTAAACCAAACACGGCTTGGCTGTTTCAGGTGGTTTATAATTAACGTGTGCGGGGGACAGGACATGGCTTTCTGGTGTGAGCGAGAGCCTTGGGGTTGGCAACTGCTGAACTACAGACATGGACAAAGCGTGGGTTCACGAGCTTGGCTCTGTTACCACCCTCGTTATCAGCACTACCCACCTTGGGAACAAATCATGACTCATTTGGAAAATGTCACCCATTATGAACCACTGAATTTTATCCAACACAGGCCCCGAGGACAATTTTGGATGTTTATTCATAACAGGACATGTTAAGGATCCAAGGCTGAGTGAGAGCTAAAGCCCTCTTTCCCCTTAGTTTTGTGATGTGCTCTATATTTTCCCTCCTTACTTCCCCGTTTCCTTTCCTGAACAACAAAGCAAATGAAGTAACAAAGAAGTGTGGTAACAGCCCAAACTATGGGTCTCCTGCTTACAAACTCTGATAGGCATACGTCTATCTAACGTATGTGTGTGTGTATGTGTGTGTGTGTGTGTGTGTGTATGCATGAGAGAGAGAGAGAGAGAGAGAGAGAGAGAGAGGGGGGGGGGGAAGACAGAGACAGAGACAGAGAGACAGAGATGTGTACAGTCCCAGATTCCTCAACGTGTGTACAGAGGTCAGAAGACAGTGTGTAGGTTTTGGAGAATGAACACAATGATTTGGTCACAAGTGCTTTTCATAAGTGATCACACCAGACCTATCTATCTGTCTTCTGAGACAATTTTTGTATATAGTCCTGGATATCCTGATACTCTCTATGCAATCTAGGTTGATCTGGAGTCCCCCTATCTCATTCTCCCTAATATGCTGGAGTTCCAGGCATGCATTACCATGTCCGGCTCAGTTTTATTTTTTATACAGGATGGATATTCAATGTATGCTTGTAATTTGTAACTTGATTTGAATTATTTGCTGTCTTTTAAAAAACCTCATCAACCCCACATCAGACAGAGGGCTGATCTCCAAAATATACAAAGAACTCAAGAAATTGGTCATCAAAAGAAGAAATAATCCAATAAAAAATGGGGTACAGAACTAAACAGAGAACTCTCAACAGAGGAAACTAAAATGGCTGAGAGACACTTAACAAAATGCTCAACATCCTTTGCTTTCAGAAAAATGCAAATCAAAACAACTCTGAGATTCCATCTTACACATGTAAGAATGACCAAGATCAAAAACACTGATGACAACTTATGCTGAAGAGGCCGTGGGGTAAAGGGAAATTCTGCACTGCTGTTTGGAATGCAAGCTGGTACACCCCTTTGGATGTCAGTATGACAATTTCTCAGAAAATTAGGAAATAACCTTCCTCAAGACACAGCAGCTTCACTTTTGGGTATACACCCAAAGGATGCTCAATTGTGCCATAGCCAACTATTTTCATAGCATTATTTGCCATAGCCAGAACCTGGAAATAACCTAAATGCCCCTTGACCAAAGAATGAATAAGGAAAATGTGGTACATTTGCACAATGGAGAACTACACAGCAGAAAATATAATGATATCTTTAAATTTGCAGGCAAATGGATGAGAAAACATCATATTGAGGGAGGTAACTCAGACTCAGAAAGACAAATATCATATGTACTCACTCATAAGTGGCTTTTAGTCATGAAGCAAATAAAACTAGCCTACAATTCACAATCCCAGAGAACCTAGACAGCAATGAGGACCCTATGAGAGACATATATGAATCTAATCTACATGGGAAGTAGAAAAAGACAAGATCCGCTGAGTAAATTGGGAGCATGGGGATCATGGTAGAAGGTAGAAGGAGAGGGAAGAGGCAGGGAGGGGAGCAGAAAAAAATGTATAACTCAATAAAATCAATAAAAAAATTTAAAAACCCTCAATACTTCAGACTGGTGAGATGGCTCAGAAGGTAAAGGTGCATTTCACCAAGATTATGATGATCTTGATCTGTGAACTCACAGACGGAAGGAGAAAACTGACTTCACTACAGGGCACTATGGTACCTGTGACCCCACATTTATAATAAATAATAAAATTTAAGATTTACATATCGAAGGGATCATGTAATCAGTCACAGCTTTCTTAAAATGTCCTAAATATAGTATATAACCAGAACACTTTCAAAGTCAGAAGATTTGATTTGTACTTGAAAAAAATCTTACTATGTTGTAATTTTGATTATATCTTTAAAATTTCTAGTAAAAGTTATAGCTAGGAGTATTCCTCAGAAGCTGGTTTGAGCCATCTTAACAAAAGCAGCATGGAGTAGACTGTAATCATCTCCATTTTATTTCTCAGAAATGGAGATGTCAAAAGATTCAATGACCATTCTAGGTTCTACAGTCAATAGACACATTAGGGCCTGCTTCTCCATTATGATACCATACTCCCCTGAAAGAGCACTGAGCATTCTCTAAGGAATCCAGGGAGTTACCTGCTTGTTCATATTAACATCCACAATTCACAGTGTGATAAGTTAAAGCATTTTATTACCAGGTCCATCACACACCCAGGGACACTAACGGTTGGTGAAGCTAGATGCTTTCTCATTCACTACAAGGTCAGGAGCTTTGCTTGACTAACCCCTCAGAGACTCACAGCAATGGGGCTAAATGCCGTCTCGGATTTTCAGTCAAATGGCCATCCCTGAACATATACACACAAATAACATAACACAAACTGAGCAGGAGATATTTGTATATCTAGGAACACACACACACACATACACACACACACCACATGTACATAGCAACAGTTAAAGAGAAAGAGGCCATGAATTGAAAGAGAGCCAGGGGGTACAGGGAGGATTTGGAGGGAAGAAAGGGAAGGGAAAATTATGTCATTATAATCTCAAAATTATTGAAAAACTAAATCTTTGCTTTTTTGAGTTCTGTGACATTTCCTTGACATTGAAAATCTAACCCACATTTTTGTATTTTCTCATATACATGAAATGAATATGGACCATAAATTAATTATGCCTTTAGCAATATATCTTTTAGGTGGGTAATATGTAAAACGTGAGGCTGTATTAACCAGTATTTTAAAATATGGTGGTTACAACTCTTTCCCTCTCCCCAGTTGTAAATTAGCAGTAGATAAAACTCATTTCATTGTTTTGTATGTTTCCCTCTTTCTTAGTTTTTTTTTTTTGAGATTGGATCTCATGTAGTCTTAGGTGGTCCTGAACTCACAATGTAGGGTAGGATGACTTTGAATTCATAATTCTTCTGCGTCTACCTCCATAGTTCTGGAATTTCAGGCATGTCCTGTGATGCTCAGTCTAGGCAGTGCTGGGAATGGTACCCATGGCTTTGTTTGTTGTAGGTAAGCGCTCCACTAACTAGGCAACATCTCCAGCCCCTAAAACACGAGTCTTACAGCTATATCAAAATTTCACATTCATTCCTTCATTTGACAGAGTCATCTTAGGAACGTAGATGAAGCAGAAATTAATATTTTATGATCTCTCACTTTTCAGAGATATCCAAGGCTTGGAAAGTAGCAGACTAATTGAATGATGAATGAAGTCAAAGCTACAATTACCATCCTCAGGGTACAATTTCCCTCTCATAACACAACATTTACAGTCCGCCAGTCATAGATACAACATAGATCTAATCTACCTGTCATCAATAGGATGTAAGTGGAAGCACATGAATGTTTTGTTGGAATAAAATCAAACTCCTCCAACGTATTAAGCTAGTTAAAATGCAGACTTATCTCAGCTGTTGTCAGAGGCCATGAGAGTCCCAGCAGGTGACAACGAGTGTTCAGATGTCAACTCACTAGAGGGATGATTCTCTGATGAAGCTAGTCCTGTCCAGGCAAAGCCTGCAGGACTATTGACACTGAAGGCTGCTGCTCACATTTGCTGAAGCAGCTTGTGTCTCCCTAACACATGCACTGTAGTGCATAATTTCATGCGATGTGAATATGTAATCTCATGATTATATCTCAGTATTATGGACACAGATACCTGTGAGTGGATCCGAAAGATGACTTTTTATTCAGCTGTATAATTTTGATATGTAGAAAATATACTAGGATATACTTCATAACTAGATCTATTGTCCCACAAGAACTGTAGAGACTTCAAACTTGCTTTGTTCCTTCTGCTCAGACTAACTGAATACAATTAGCTCACTTTCACCTCAGATCAAGTTCAAGCTAGACTAGAGACTTTTTGTACATAGATCATAAGTTCAAAACTTCACAGCTGTGTATAGGGTCAGCGTTGCAGGTGTCTAACCAGGGTCACTGCACCAAAGCACCCTAAGAAAAGCATGTCAGTTCTTTTCTTGCCAAGTCTAGCTGACAAAAAACCTATGTCTCAAAGTTTCCCACTGGGCACTTCACCACCAGGCTCTGATCACAGTCTTACTCCTGAAACCTTATGCTGCAATGGTAAATGGCTCAGTTCCTTATTGTTTACCTTAGGGATGTGCTTTTGATCAGTGCGAGGTAACTCTTGTAATTTTTTCATTGCTTCAAGCCTCCTGGAAGAAGAGAGTTTATGGGCTATGAGGAAGCCAGGAGGAATTAGCAGGAGAATCAGAACAGAAGCGGAACAATAAAGAGACACGACTGAACAGCACATATGTGAGTCTTTCCCCTCGGATTAAGAACTATCCTAAATTTTCCTTCGCTGCTCTGTGGCTTCTGACCCAGACACTGGGAGATGGTCTTGTGGAGCAGGCCTCCGAGGCTATTGATAAGTTGTAGTTACATGGTTCTAAAGAACCAGAAGACACTGAAATCTTCCAATGGCTTTTTATAGTTAATTAACAGAGAGCTAAATTTCCTAGTGTGAGGCTCTGTTAATATGACAAAAGCTGACTAAAGGCAGTTTGAGGAAGAAAGGTGTTTACCTGGCTTATAAGTTACAGTCTATCATCTAGGGAATCCAGGGCAAGAAGAGAAGGCAGGAACCTAGAGGCAGGAATTGAAGCAGAGAGCATGGAGGAATGCTGCTTACTGGATTGTTGGTTTTTTAATACAGCCTAATCCTGCCTGCCTAGGGATGGGACCACCCACAGTGGGCTAGATTCTCTGACCATCATATTAATCATGAAAATACCCCACAGATATGCTCACAGGCCAATGTGATGGAGGCAGTTCCTCAGCTGAGCGTTCATCTCCCCAGATGTGCCAGGTTGATAACCACGAACAGTTAGCACAGCACCCTACTGACACTCACATTTAATGCCGGTCTGTTTTAGGGTGTGCCTTTATCTGACAATGGATTGAAACTGAGAGACTAATCCTAATCACACTTCATATTAGCGACACTATGGACAATTTTCATGATAAAATTATACTTTAAGAACACATCTCAGTACATAGCCACATAAATAAAGGTGAATAAAAATACCTACAACTGGAGAGTCTTTATGTTGTCTATCATGATGGGAAAGGATATGGTTCATTCAATCCACAGTCCACTGAGCAACGCAGAACGGAAGTAGATGCCATTACCAGTCATACCTAAACACAAAAAACAATTCCAAAATCAGCCAACAGGCATCAGCAATACCATTTTTATAAGAGCGCCTTTTCAAGCTGCATCATAATAGCAGTAAAAGATGTCTGATCAAAAAGAAGTCACACGAAGGACTTTCATTTATACACGTCTGTTTTGCCCACAGTGTGAAGTACAGCCATGAGAACATGCTGTTTATTTAGTCAGTGTAAAGTATGACTAAGAAATAAATTTAGTGCAATGCTAAGTAAGATTAAGAAATGTTGTAGTAGAAAATTGCTACAATGTTTCTGAGGAGGCATAAACTTACCAGTAAGAAACGAATTGAAGAAAAAGCAAGCATATCCTCTGATAAGGATTTATGCTCTGGGAATTATGCTAATTCCTATATATGATATTTCATTTAGTCTTGATAACAAAACTTCATTGTGGATCACCATCTTGTTTTATAAATCCCAAAGATTGGATCCCACACCATTTAGAACATGCAAAGCACATTTCATCCTATTTGCTTGTGTTCCATGGTCAGGAAGCACAAGTAGCAGATGTCAAAAATATCACATACAAGGGAATAAACAACTCTGTTTGACCCTGTGACTCTTTAAAATGTTCTATCCCTTGCTGTTTCTTAATGTAGATGCAAACAAAGCTCTGACTTCAGGATAGTGCCTACTATGTGTACATATTTGCTGAGTGAATAGAAAGAATGTGTGGTACCCACAATCTAGGCACTAGCGTGTAACTGTCAGGGTTTGAATTTACACTTTTGTCTATCTCGTAATTTACTGGTCAATGTTATCTTCTTGTTTGAACACATGCCCAAGAAGGAAAAAATAGAATGAAGGTAGTTGAAAAATCATTTGAATGAAATTCAAATACGTTATTCAACAATTACATGTTGGTTGTTTAAATTAGTTTAATTAGCAAATCTCTTCAAAGACTGACGCATTTAAACAATGAAATTTTACCAAGAGGAAACAATACACTCTTGTTCTAGATTAGACGCTAGCTTGTTAATTGACTGAGACACCTTCCCTCTTCCTGGGATGCCCAGGGGAAGGGCTGCAGGAAAGCAAGGAAAATTGAAATTATCACAGTGTATAGGACTTTCTATAGGCAGTTGAGAGCTGGGAAATTAGGAGCTAGGAACAGTTATTCTGGAACATAGGGAAACAGCTGGCTTGGAAGCTCTAACGATTCACCCATGAGAAAAGCTCGGTGCTGTGTGGTCCAGTGCAGGAGAGGAGAAAACTCAAGCCCATTGTCTGCTTCTGCACAGCACGTGAATTAAGAATGGCTTTACATCTTTAAACAAGTCACAAGAATTGCATAAGTTGTTTTATTTCAAATAACAGGCTGTGTGAAGTTTTACTGGGACATGAACATGTTTATTCACATAAAGACTCTAGCTTCATTTATGCTTCCATGAGAGAACTGTGCCTTTGTGAAATGCAGTCTGCTTTACTAAACTATCCATGCAGACATCCTTTGGTACCGTTAGGGAATTTCCCCAATCCCCCCAGTGCTCAAGTGGGTTGAACAAATTTCCATCCATATGACTTTACTTAAGGGCAAAGAGTGGACCATAACAGGGATGCCTAGATGAGAGAAAGGCAAACAAAATCTGAGGTGAGAGTGCACAAGGGTGGGTTGTATAGCAGACTCAGGATGCAGTCTTCTGTGTAGCGGTCTTTCCAATTAAAAGGCATCGAAAAGATAACAGTTACCAGAGCTCCTGCTTTGTGCTCTCAGCAAATGTGAGAAACTGAAAACAAATCCCAAAGATTCTTCTTCACTCACAGAAATGAACTAAGCACAAATAATGGAGAAGATGACCCGATGGCTCCCCATCCAATAATAACTTCAAGTAAAGGAAACCTGGGTTTGAGTGGAAAAAATCTGACCCTGAACAAAATTTCCAGCATATTTTTTTTTTATTTTAGGGTCTTGAATAACTGACTTCATTGCCAAAGCCAACGTCTACCACCTCTAGAACAGGGTTGCTCTGAGTGCTTCCAGCCTGAGTGTGCAGGGAAAAACACAGTGTGCTTTGTGTCATGTGATCTTCATTAGCTCTGCTCTCTTGGCTCTGGCTCTAGCCCAGGCTCTTCTTGTCTTTTGCTACTGTTAATGCATCTGCTTTGCATACTACGGGTGATTTGATTGTCCAACGTATAGACCTCTCCTGGGCCCCATTCCTAACTTTCACCTTGTGTCTTCTCTAAGCAGACTACCACTTTTAATTTTTGGCTTTGTTTAGGTAGCTGATAAAATTGTGTTCCTTTGGAAATATAAATCCACTTGGTACATAAATCATTACTGTATCTCATATCATCTCATTTTATGTCCAATAATATTTTGTCTACGTGGGAGCTCAAGAGGTGGACTAACATGGAGACCTCGGTTAAATCCAAGAATATATGTTAAAATCCAGGTGTGGTGGTATGCAATTGTAATTACAACATTTGGGAAGCAGATAAGGTGAGATTTGTGGGGCTCACTGAACAGCTAGTCTGCTCAGTAAATTCCAGGCTAGTGAGAAGCTCTGGTGAGAGAAAGAGAGTGCGGGGGGAGCGGGGGGGAGCACCTGAATGTACCCATAGCATGCTAATAGGACAACCTGTGGGAGTCAGATTCTCTCCTTCCCCCATGTGGATCCTGGGAACTGAACTGAAGTCGTCAGGCTTGTTGGCAAGCGCCTTTACCCACTGAGTCACCTCACCTGCACAGTATATGGAATCCTAAAGTCTAGACACTTCCAGACAACAAACTCAACTTATTCCCACTTTCGTTCTAAGCTGCTTTGCACAGATAATTTACTGGGTAAACAATAACCGGAAGCTGTTATTAAAAACTTTGATTAGTTTTTTGAGATTCTTGATGATATTCACTATCCCTTCGCCTACTTTCCCTAGACCCTGTCCCCACCATTACACACCCAGTTTTGTGGGGTTTTTTTTTTGCTTTTGTTTTCAAAATCCAACAAGACCAATTTGTGCTGCCCAAATAATCTCAGATGTGTGATCGTCCACTGAAATGTGGTGGGGGGGCTTGATATTTGTAACAACATAAGGGAGAGATCTAGCACTGTGTAATCTAAACTGCTAGATGTATACGATGGCCCAATATCATAATAAATATTGAGGCTATATTGAGATGATGTGTATAAAAGCACAGAATCTAGAATAGCAAGGCAGTCTTTTGCTGATAGATTAGTGGGAAGGCTGTGTGGCTGTAGATAAGCTGTTTTGAGTTCCTCGGTTTCTCTGAGAGAAGAAGAATCTGAGGGAGCTCAAATGTACACTTCAAAGAAGATAATGCGTACAGAGTTCGAAAGTAAGTAGTAACCCCCTAGACCGTCTGTATGGACTCTTATTTCTTCTCAGAGCAAGACCAGCCTTTGTAAGAGCTGTTTATTAGTCTATTTTACCAAGCACAATGGAAACATTTAGAGAAAGACTTAGAGACTACTGAAGTGAAGTTTTATATGAAACCACCTCCTTTACTTAAAATAGACACAGTTCGCCGTACAGCTTCCCATCATCATAAGCAATTAGCACATTGGGATGCTAACTTCCTGAAAGCAGAAGTTGAATTATGCCAACATTTTCTGTGTCGCTCACATTTCTTTGACCGTAACAAATACTTGAGATAAATAAGTTATGGAGAGAAAAAAAGGGTTACTCTGGCTCACAGTTCTGTGGCATCAACCGATAATCTGTTTTCCTTGTTGTTTCTGAGCATATCATGGTGCGAGGGTATAGCAGAGAAAATCTGCTTCTGTGGTCAAGTGAGAAAGAGAAAGCGACTGCGGCCTTGCTGTCCTATTCAAGGGTGTTCCCTCAGCGACTCTGGTTCCACTGGGTCCTGCCCACGAAAGGCTCCCGCATCCTGCAGTAGTGCAAGGCTTCAGAATCAGTCTCAGCATCTGGGGTTGTAAGAGATACTTAGGCTCCAAACTTCACACTATGGCTCTCATGTGGTAAGTGCCCACAGGCTCATGTGTTTGTGACATTTGGTCCTCAGCTTATGGAGCACAAAGAAGAGAGTCGATATTTTAGAAATTGGAGCCTAGTTGGTGGGGAAGGATCCTGGGGTGGACCCTTGAGGTAGATCTCTGGGGCTCAAGAATGAAGCCTTGAAGTAGACCTCCAACCTCCATAGGTATGCACACATGTGTGTCCACGCACACAAACATGTGCACTAGCACACACACACGAACAAAATTTCAACCTACTGAAGGGATATTGAAGTTTCTACTAAAAGGGGGCAAAGGTATTTGAGCAGAGAAGTGCTGTAAGCAGAGAGACACAGAAGGTCGGCCTTCCAGAGGACATCTCACTCAGCACTCATCTGGAACTTCAGACGTTCTTCTGAAGGAAGTTCTAGCCCACCTGGTGCTAACTCATGAGGGAAGTGATTCTTCTCTTATTCTTATCTCATTATCACAGAACAAAGGCACAGCAAACTGACAGAAGTCTATGTCATCAAAAGCACCGCGTCACTAAGAAAACACAAAAGGTGACCTGACTGTATGATGAGGGAAATGGACCATTGGGGAGTGGAATATTATTCTTCTCTGGGAGAGGCAGGCTCTTCCTCTCAGGACTACCCGTGCCCAGAGTCTCACACTGGATAGTTCAAGCATATCTGGGGCTTAGGAGGCCACGCAAAATGGTGATTCATGGCACACAGAAAGAATGCTAGCTGGAGCTGGATTGTCTTACACAGAAAGTTATATGGACGTTATATTTTCCTTCTCTTTGTTAAACTTTTAAAAGCATGTTTCACTAGAGATAACTATTTCAGGTCTTTCCTTCCAGCATGTGGGTCATTGAGATTGAACTCGAGGCATCAGGCTCGGCAGCAGGCAAATTTACCCACTGAGCCATCCTGCTGGTTTTTGAAAGAAGTGTTTCAGTACCTTGCCTGGATGGCCCTGGTGGCTAGACAGGAGATGCTAAACGCAAGTGAAAGGTTAAGTTTCACGAGAATGATCCAGGCACAATGAAAGTAGGGGGTGTTTCTGAGATTGTTTAAAATTGCCCCTGGGTAGGGTTATGGGTGTGTTTACATTGGTAATGTCACAGCTGCCTCTTTGTGCTTGTGTTTATTGGCATTTAAACTTTAAAAGATCAGCCACACTGAAAAGTAACTTCTGTGTATATTGTTCCCTCTGGGCTGCTGTTCCAGTGGCCTATGGGGTTGAAATAAGGACAGTTAAAATAACTAGAGAAAAAGCAGGGGGATTTTTCATATAGAACTTTCAAAACAGAGCATCTCTGTAGTCTATTTGGATTTTACATCGAGCTCCAACATTATCTAATTGGCTTGAAACATCCATTTGGCAGGCAGAGGACAAAGGGCTCTCTTCTATGCATCAGAGCTGTCGAGGAGGTACAGAGGCAGTCAAGCCCTTTCGTTAAGGGGTGAGGAGGAGTTTAGCTAATGCAGAAAAGAGGTCAGAAGTTTGAGCAAAGGGCCAGCAAAGATAACAGAGGAAGTGGCTTCCGGAGCATTTGCCTTGGGGTGGAGGAAAGGATTAAAAGTCACTTTCAGACTGAGACCTATCATAGCCATTAATTGCACTGAGGATAAGAACTAGGTAAATTAAAGGAAAAGATGCTTGGGAAATCACCCTGAAAGGCTTAGCTACAAGCTCATTATTTTCACCGAATGCTTCTGCTTTTCGTTTCCTTCCCTTTCCTTTTTCTGCTTCTCCCCGTCTCCTCCTCCCCTTCACTCCGTTCCCTTCCCTTCTGCTAAGGAAGAACACAGTTAATACTGCTCATATGCCTGCCCATGCCCAGCACTTGCGTGAATGCTTTATATGTTTATGGCTCTTATTCTCACAATATTCTAGTGTCTTTGGGGTTATCTGTATTTCAGAGAAACTGGGGTTCATAGCCACATAGTCAGTGAGTAGATTAAGGCTTGAATATACATGACTCTTTGTTGTAAAATAAAATAATAAGCCCAAGGAGAACTACATGTAGACGGAGAAGTCAGTTCAACACATTTAGCATGCAATGTATTAGGCTAGGAGAGGTGGAACTTGAGAGTGCAATCAAGTCATCCACCAGAACATTTCCGATCAGGTAAATGTTTCTCAGTCTGTCAGCAGTAAAGGCCAAGTCATCTGTGTGTAAACTGAGGCTCTTCCATATATTGGTAGTATTGATCAAATAATTAAACTCAGAATGTTCCTTTAGGAATAATTTACTTATGGAAACAGTCTTTTTTGGTGTGAGGTTTGATGGGAATCTTATCAACAAACACAGGGGTGTAAAAATATAGTTAAAATATAAAAGAAATCCCCACCTTAGAAAGCTATCTGGGTTCTTTTGTGTCAACTCTCTCCCACTACCATAGCCCCGGCAGATTATTTCTGGACTTGCACTTTTTTCCAGAATGCCTTGAGAATGACGTCATACAGATTGAATCCTTTTGTGCCAGGCTTGCTTTACTCAACCTATGAAAATGAAATTACCACAAGCTACTGAAAGAATTCTATCTCCAAACTCCCCATCCTTTGGTTTACACGCCCTTCTCCCCTGATCCAATACCACATGGCTTTAACTGCTGCATTTTACATTAGGTTCTAAAATCAAGAAACAAAAGGCCTCTTTTCTTCTATACAACTAGTTGATCATTCTGCATGCTGTAGATTCCGTTATACATTTTCGCATCTGTCTGCTAATTTATTTAAAAATTTTCCTAAAGATCTCCTTTAAAAAAAATCTCTTACACCTTCCCCATATATACAAATAATTAAAATTTCAAATAAATGAAGGTCCTTGAAGCTAAATGTTAAATGGAAGTGCTGAAGTAGTTTTGACTTTTATCTGTTGACATCTGCAGACAGTTGCATTCTAACAATGAATGCTGGTAGAGAAAGATAGAAAAAGATACAATTATCCAAGCAAAGTCAAAGATAATTGTTGACATATAAAATACATGAGTTATGTCACCTAAAACAAAAGACAGAACTTTTTATTTCCCCTTTTCTGAATCTGTAAGTAGCTGGTGAGTCTTTAGTACAAAGCATGCTGTAGTCTGGTGAACTGCCTTTTCAGGCAAAGTAAGACTACATATATTTCCCAGCAATGATTTCTTAATCTTTTTTCTTTCTTGAAAGGCAGCCTTTGCCAAATCATTCCATCAGATACTCGAAAAAGACATCAGCTAGTTCAGAAGTGAATGGGAGGTGATGAGGGGGTGGACCAAGTATAGATTGTTCCCCCCTTAAGCCTGAATCAGCAGAGGAATAGCCAAGTTGGGTTCTTGGATTCTTCCAGAAAAAAAAATAAGGTATTTGACTTTGCCTCTATTTCAAATTAAATTAATGCTCTTTTATTTCCCTCCTTCACCTCTGCTGCACTAGGATCTGTGGGTTCTATTTGTAATGAAGGTTACTAAGACACATCGTCGCTCATGCTTTGGCATTTGCTGCCGTTAGCTCACTGATATAGGAAGGTACCTCATTCATCTGTCAGCACCACGTCCTGAGCCTTCAAACAGATAGATGGTCAACCAAAAGTCCAGGGTGAACAGAACCAACTCAGGGAAGTGTTCATCCCTTGTCGGAGAAGCATGGCAGGGGCCTTATCCCCAGGTCTCTCTGAGAGTCTGACTCTTACAGAGCTGGAGGAATCAGGGCGTTACACAGAGGGCTACCTGTGGTCAATGAGTCAGCATGTGGGTGGGAGTGACTTGCCATAGTCTCAGTGTAAAAGAAAGAAACATGTCATGCTAAAATGCCTGAATGTGTCCTAAATGGACCCATCTCATCTCCAAAAGTAAATAACAACTGGGGATGAACGTTATTAAAGACTCTTTATCAACCGTTTTGGCACCTTTCTCTTAAGCCACATTTCAGGCTTACGTGGGGCCTCGCTTTGGGGATGGAGGAGTTGAGCAACATGTATGAGCTCACGGGCTTCCATTCTGGGCTAAGCACTTGGCAGAACCTAGACATACAAATTACAGATCCTCATGCTCACCCTCCTACAAAGCAATCTTATAGCAGGAGAAAATATTTTTAAAAGTTTGAGAACATGACTAGGGAGCTTCTTCTCTGCTGGCTTGCTTTCATAGTACCAGAAGGTGCTAGGCTGGCTGCTCAGGGAGAAAAGTCATCAACCCTGCAAGCTACAGTAATGACATGCATGGCAAGATATGCCATGGAAGCAATAACGGTACAGACAATGAGCCACATCCTGCTGGAATTAAAGATCTGCTCATAGGAGGAAAAAACACATGTCTGTACCACAAAACTGGCCCAGGCCTCAGAGCTGGGAAGGTCACAGGCCTCAGAGGTGAACCTACAGCCACACAAACTCTAGTATAGTATGATGAAATAAAATGGCATGGTTAACATTTTATAAATTTTTAAGCTGTAATATGAAGTTAAGTACCTTGTATTCTGTATTAGTTACTTTTCTATTGCCATGATGAAACACCATGACCCATGCAACTTATAAAAAGTAAGTGTTTAATTTGGGGTTCATAATTCCAGAGGGTTAGAGTTCATGACCATCATGGCAGAGAGCGCTGCAGCAGACAGGCTGTTCTGGAGCAGTATGTGAGGAGATTATATCTCAACACAGTATCAGGAGACAAAGAGACCTAACTGGGAATGGCCCAGGTTTTTGAAACCTCAAGTCCACCCCCAGTAACACACTTCCTCCAACACTTCCTAATTCTTCTCAAACAGTTCCACAAACTGGGTACCAAGTGTTCACACATATGAGTCTACGGAACCATTGTCATTCAAACTACCACAGAGGAGTTATATCTTTTCACACTCATAAACTTCCAAAATGGGTTCTTTGTCATCCTGTGTATAGATGAGAAAACTGAAGCTAGCATAGGTTAATTAAAACCCCAGTAACCATTAGCTAGTAAGTGATGGATCTGTAATGGAGTGCTGGCCAAGGGCTTTAAAACCTCGGAGGTCAGACCAATTAACAGACACGGGAACTCAGTTCAAGCTTCCCAGAGAACTGTTTGACATTTGAACAGAGTCTAAAACTTGAGGGTGACAGTCCATCTTAAAGTAGAGAGCAAACACCCTAGACGTCAAGAGGAGCACTTGGCATGGTACACAATTGTCTTAGATCGTCAGCAGTCTAAGTGGTGGTTCCAGTGGTGGCTGAGGAGAAGGCTGGTGAAGATACAGTGAGTGGAAACATGGGGAGATGCAGAAGAATGCTAATCTTTGATTCATGTGTAAAGCATTGCTTTAAAAAAAAAGAAGAAGAAATCTAGTCTCTACAACTCTTGTGCTTAGATTTTAAAATTCAACATTCTAGGTTTGTGTCTTCTAGTTCTGTCACTGATTAACTGTGTTACCTCGACAGGCAAACTTTATCCAACTGATTTTTTGTTTTGTTTTTCATTTGAGAAGCCAGGATAAATACACGAATTCTTCTGTAGGTTGTTAGCATGGAATGAAATTGCATTCATAAAAGACTCACTACAGCTTACAGATGTTCAAAGTAAACCAGTGAAAACCATTTTCACCACTATGATCTTCACAGTGGATGAGACAGACTTGGTTTACAGTGGGTGGCAAAGAAAATGTAACAATAAAAGTCTCATAAGTGATAGTGTTCAGTCCCTGGTTCAGGAATTAGTCTCATCCAACATAGGCATGACATGAGGAGCATACACTTGCATTTAACAGCATCAAAGGCACAAGTGTGGTTTTGAGTTTTTATTGACTAAAGGTAGAGGGACATCACATTAGATAACAGCCTCTAGAAAGGCCAGCTCTCATACTCACAGTGGTCACATCCAGTGGGTAGATGTGCAATTATGCCTGGTTACATCATTTGAAAAGTAGTTATTGCTCATACTAATACTAAAACCCAGTGCTTTGTGTGTGGTGCCTTAGCCAGATTTTGTAGGTATAGATGCAAGATTCAGCTGTACAAAACTGGACAAAAGCATCCTATTAGGGGGAGATGTAAATCAGGTTGATTACAGGGTAACCTTTGTCAGCAGCTCTTTCTTAGGGACTATTTCAATGTAGACAAAGACAGGTTGGGATGAAGAAAGGTTATCGGTTTGGGTAGGATTTATTTTAGTATGGTTGTAAGGAAGGTTGGCAATTTAACTCAATTTCAACCTCTTCCTATTTTGGAAAAAAGACCATGTCTCTTTTCGTTTCACTTCAAAGCCAGCTAAGACTTTAGATAAGTTCAGCTCAGGGTTTCCAAACCTGCCAGCTAATGAAGTCTCCTGAGAGGTCTTGAGACCTACTAAGTCTGAGCCCAGGGACTCAGTTGAAATTGGCCTGTCCTGAGCCTCAAGGGCTTCTGCAATATCACTGAAGGAAGGGTTTGTTTACATGTATGAAATTACCAAATAGCAAAAGAAATCATGGGAAAAAAGTCCTTGAGATGTTGGAACCAAGTAGCCAAGATATAGGAGCAGTGGGATGGGCACAGAGTCATGGGCTGTGTTCTTGTCTCTGCCTTTCCTCAGGGAAAGAACATCTATAATAACAGTTTTCTTAAACACATTTATCTAGTTTTGGTGTGTACTTCATGAAGGTTGAGAATGCACTTGGCCACAACTCACTGAACACTCTATCAATATGTTCAAAATACCCCAGTCTTAGGAGAGGCAGAGCGATTTTTCTAGTGTGGGGGGTTCAAGTTCTGAATAGGGGAGGGTGACCTTTTTAAATCAAGTGCCAGATTGCAGGAATGCACAATGGCAGGAATCTGTTTTCTGGAGGAGATAAATATAGAAGCTGTCAGTAAAACTGATATTTATTTTGAAAACCACAGAAGGCTCATTTCTAAAGAGACAGAGACGGAGGGGAATATGTGAACTTAGCATGCATATATAATGCCTAAAATGTAGCCTTTAAATCTCTAGGACTCGAGAGTGAACACAGAGAGGGGCTCACTGGACTTTCAAGGGGATAACAGATGAGTCATATGTTCATTAGTTTGGATGAATTTAAGAAAGTACTTATCATATTAGTATTCAAAATAGTTAAGTTATAGAACCAACCTAGGTGTCCAACAACAGAATAACGAACAAGAGAATGAGTTATATATAAAGAACAGACGTTTTCATCCAAAAAAGAGAAATGAAGTTGTGGCATTTCCAGGAGATGGATGCAAACCATCCTGGAGTTAACCAAGGAGCAAATTAAGCCATCTCAGCAAGACACCTGTTTCCTTGGATTTGTGGTCCCTGGTTCTCATGCAGAGACATAAAATCAGATTGGTATATATGATGTGAAGGTAGAAGTGACGCTGGCAGAACCATGTGGACTAATGAGAGTGAGGAAGGGGCAGAAGAGAGGGTGGGCAGATGTGGGAGTGGATATGGTTGGCGCACATTTATATATATGGGCAAGATGGCTCAGTGGGCAAAGGTGCTTGCTGATAAGGCTGGTGACCAGAGTTCTATCCCCATGACCCACATGATGGAAACAGAGAACTTCTTGACATCTACAAGCTGTCCTCTGTGCACATGTACGTGTGTGTGTGTCTGTGTGCCTGTGTGTGTGTGTGCATGCGTGCACACACACACTAAATACTGTAAAAATAAATAACAACAAACTGACAAAAAGACAATCTGCTATAAATTTGCAAGAAAACCTGGAACTGGGCATCTCATCTATCAGCCCCACCCAAAGAAACTACTTTCTACAAAGCTTTATAAGATGGACACACTCCATGCACCATTACATATTTTTCATTTATGGGATGAAATGGTGCATGACTTTAATCTCAGCACATGGGAGATAGAGGCAGAAGGATCTCTGTGAGTTTGAGGCCAGCCTGGTCTATAACATAAGTTCTAAGACACTCAGGGATGTTGCATAAGAGAAACTTTGTCTCACAGAAAATTCTTTTTCATTTATTAAATTGTTTCTAAAAGTTCAGTTTTCTCACCTGACTGCTCATTTTCCATTTTAACATCCATCTGAGCTCACTTGTCCCGACTTGTAAAAGAAAGGGTTTTGTAGGGCATCCTCACGTTGCTGAGTCCTGTGTTGACTGTCTACTTCTCTTCCATCCTCTTTGAAATCTATGTTCTTCCAAACATGTGTGTGTCCATTAGCTGCTCCTAGTTGCTTCACAGATACAATATTACTTGTTCCTGGTCATGCTCCCAACATGAAAATGGACTGAAAGACTTTTAGTTTTATAAGAGGATAAGAGACATGAATTGAGAATATACATAGGCACTGTGTGTGTGTGTGTGTGTATACATCACACACACATATCAGATTTTCAAAGACCAAGGATAATGGATTCAGACCTTATTTTTGCCTTAAACCACAACTGTCTCTCTGGTTATTTGCATTCATTAATTTACCTTTAACATTTAAATTGCGTTTTCATTTGTAAAACATTACCGTGAATTTGTTTGCTCCTGCACTGGTAATTTATAAAGTAGTCTATGAACTGATCACCTTACTTCAGTTACTATTGCTATTTTAATTTGGGCAGTCATTTTATCTTTAGACTTCAGTTGCCCCGATTTTTTAACATTAAATCAGGATGAAAGTGGCCAGGAAGCTACTTCCATGGTCAGGATGTTACAGTTTCTAGATTCTAATTCTGTTACTCCTTCCTTAATGAGAGAGAATGGACCAATATAGAGCAACACATGTTTGGTTTATTATAGAATGTTGTAAGACAATTAGTCAATAAAGCAAAGAGACTCAAATCACATACTCATTGATCCATCAAATATTTTTTTTTTTTGGTATTGGGTTCTATGATAGGAATCAGAACTCCATGGGTGGGATAAGACATGTGTCCCTAGGGCTGTATGACAGACATCATGGCATGGACACTACCCAGCAAGCATGCGCAGCAACAGGTGAGAGTACTGTAACAGCTGCTGGGAAGAAAAACCCAGGGAAGTCTGATAAACATTGGTGTGTGGAATGGCCATGGGCAGATATCTGGGAAAGGCTTTTCTGAGGGGGTGACAGCCGGAGTGTGGAGAGGTGGCGGCAGAGTGCTCCAAGAATTCAGAATATGAACAGGTGCTCACACCCGTGTCCGTCTCCAAGGGCCCATTCCTACCACCACCACCCAGCTAGCAGCTCTCAGAAAAGCCCATTGACTGAAAGGTTCAGACACGGAGGCAATAAAAAAAAAAAAGACAACTTTCTGAGATTTTTAGCAGAATTGGCTAGTCTCGCTTTGAGATCCTGAATTTATAGACAACGAGACGTGCCAAATGGAGGTGTCATGTGTAGCGCTTGACTTTTCTAAAAGTTACTTCCAACACATCTGTGGAAGGCAGGCTCCGAAAGCGCCCAAGGCAGTTCTGACACCATGCTGGGATCCAGAAAGGGTGACATGAGACAGAAACCAGCCTGACATTTTCCTTTGACAGCATCTCATTTCTTCCACCACAGAAGAAATGCATGGGAGATTGCTGCGGCAAGCCAGCAGACTGTATTGAATAGCAGTGTATAGATATAGTCTGTGTTTGTGTGTGTGTGTGTGTGTGTGTGTGTGTGTGTGTTCATGTGTGTGCATGTGTCTGTAGGCTCATTTACATGTAGAGGTCAGAGGTCAACCTCAAATGGTGTCATTCAGGAGCAGGCTGCCTAATTTTTTGAGCCGGAATCTTTCACTAGGACTTGGACTCATCCATGAGGCCTGGCTGGCTGGGTGCTGAGTCCCAGGGATTCACCTTTCCTGCAGTGAGACTGCAATCACACTCCACCGTTACTGGCTTTTAACAGGGGTGCTGGGGATCTGAAATGAATTTCTCATATTTATGTGGCAAGCCTTTTGCCATGGCCAGTCCCTTAGCAAGCGTTCTTTGGATGCCTTTTATACCTTGGAAACTGATCCCACTATAGAGCTATGGAAGCAGCTAATGAACATCGTTGTCACTGGATGCTGCATAATTCATTTCTTTTCCACACAGTGGGAAGAACGTGAAGACGTGTTTGTTTCCAGCCTGCACTCTGATGCTGTTAGTTAAGGCATGCATGGACTTAGTGCAAATAAGTCCTTCAGCTTCAGTGTCTTCATGTCCAGGATACTCACATTCCAGTTCTTAAGATCTTTGTGATAATTTCATGAGGCAGCATAGCAATCTCTGACTAGACATGTTAAAAATAATACTACTTTGTATTTTACAAGTAGTCAATATACAATATTACTTAATGCTGCTTTCTAGAACTTACACAGATTCATACGGTGATGCTCACAAACACTGAGAGCCCCTTGCCCTAAAACCAAGCTCACTCTCTACACTGTAAAGTCAGGAAATTCAAAGCCTAAATGTCTCTTTGGGGGCATCGCTACACTTTGGCTTTCAGCACTCCAGAATTCTTATTTCCTCATGTCTGTGTCTGTTCTCTGTTGATGCACAAAACAACCAGCCCCAAACATGGTTATTCATTATCCACTCACGGGTTCATTTGGATAAGAATTTAAGACGGAGGGGTGTGGCTGCTTGAGGGTCTTTCAGACAGGTGTCCCAATGACCAAATAAGAACTTGAAGGCATGAGAGGGGACAATGGGGACAAAAAGAGACATCCATAGGAAATCCTGTAGAATGTAGATAGCAGGTGCATACACATGCCTAGATTAGAAGGGTTTAGCAGGGTGGTGATGGGGCTTGCATCAGCTGTTTAGAGGATAATTACAAGGCTGGCAAAAGAGTATCGGGTGGTAGCCAAAGGCTTCATCTTTTTTTTTACATAGCCTTGCCTTTCAGTGGAGTTTCTTCAAGCTTTGGGTGTCTTGTTACAAAATGCCTGTTTCCCTTAATGTTAAGAAATCCAGCGAAGGAAGATAAATGCTGCAAAGCCTTTTGGGACACAGCTTTGAAGTCATACATGCTCAGATAAGACAATGTGCTCATGTTAAAGGGATCAGAACATTGGTCTATTTTCTTCATAGAAGTGTTTCTGTGGTCACTGTGAGAAGAGAGCTATAATGACTTTGGGGAGAATCTCAGAAGATAAAATTCTTCCTGCAAAATCATAAGGACTGGAGATTGGATCATCAACACCCATGTAAATGCTGGGTGTGCACGGAGGTCTGCTTAGGATAGCACTTGGTGGAGACAATGGATCCCTGAGTTATCTGGCTAAGATAAACTAGTAGAATTAGTAAGCTTTGGGTTCAAACAAGAAATTTTGCTTCAATAAAAAGGTGACGAGCACTGGGTAGTGGTGGTACACACCTTGAATCTCAGCACTCTGGAGGCAAGCAGCTCTCTAAGTTCAAGGCCAGCCTAGTCTACAGAGCAAGTTCGAGGACAACAAATGCTCTACAGAAAAACCCCGTTTTGGAAGAAAAAAAGGTAGAGCAATAAAGGAAGATCCCTATATAAACCTTTGGCCTCCACATACATGTGCACACATGTTCATTTACCCCCATCTCTGTGCCCATGTGCATACACACATGCATACTACATACACATATACTCATGCACAAAATAACTACGGGGAATATAACAGCATCCAACTTTTCCATATGTACCTTCTATTCTCAACAGCGCAATATTTTTTTTTTTTTTTGAGACAAGGTTTCTTTGTAGCTTTGGTGTCTGTCCTAGAACCAGCTCTTGTAGACCAGGCTGACTTCAAACTCAGAGATCCCCCTGCCTCTTCCTCCTGAGTGCTGGGATTAAAGGCGTGAGCCACCACTGCCTGGCTGAAATTTCATAACTTCTACAAAACACATACATCGAAGAAATCCTTTGACAACTTACTGGGATTCATATGGTATAGTATTTCAGCACCAGAAATCACTTCAAACACTTAGTGAATAACAAAGATGTACATTTATACTCTCCCTATTTATGGGAAACTATTATTATCATGCTAACACTTGCGGGTTGCAGAAAATTTTCTGGTACAGAAATTTTTCAGTGAATAATGACTGAAAGAAGCTGAATCCTTGGAAGGTGGAGAAACCAATTGTCTTAATTTTCCTCCTCTTCCCCACTCTTTCGTCGAGTTTGTGTGTGTGTGTGTGTGTGTGAGAGAGAGAGAGAGAGGGGGGGTATGTAGATGTGTGTGGGTATATATGCACTTGGACCATGTTCACGTTAAGATCAGAGTTTGGTTTCATCTATCTTCCTTGCTAACTCCACTCTACAGCTTGGTTTTATGGGACAGGGTCTCCCACTGAACCTGGAGCTCATCAATTACTTGACTATCAGGTGAGCTTCAGAGACTTTCCTGTATCCAACCACCCTCAGCCACTTTAACATACTGGTGTTAGAGATCCAAAATCAGATTCTTGTAATTTTTATGGCAAGCAGGTTTGATTGAGACATTCCCATAGTTCTTTATTGCTTTCCCCTATCCTCAAGAAATCCCTTGACTTCACTGGGGCCAGAATTCTGAAAGTGCAGGATCTGAACAAGGTAAGGCTGGTTGACAGTTATCGTTGGTTCATGCTGCAGAGACTAAGACTGTTTCATGTGATAATGGCTACAAAGGAAGATCATCAGTCACTAGCTGAAAGCTGCAATCTAGATTGGCTGCTGAGACCTGAAAAGGGACTCCTGGATGCTGCTACAGAAATGTGGGAGGAGCAGCTAATCTAGCTCGTTTTAGTACAACCCTGAATAATACAACACATTCAGAAGGATTTCCTGCTTGTGTCTATTTTTATATTCTCTGTCAATCCTCACTCTTTTAAGTTCATATTGGGTCAAATGTGCTTTTTTTCCCTTTTCTTTCCTATGTTTCATAGTTATGCAACTCCAAAGAGAGTGGATTTTTTTTTAACAGGATCCATTTGAAACCCTTCCCAAGTTGGTGCTAACAGCATGTCATATATGTACAAAATGCCTTGGATTGAAGTTGCCTTTTGAATGTCAACAAATGCCTCAGCAAATACATCAAAGTCTCTCTAAAACAAGGTCAATATTAGATCTGCTCAAGGGAGCTTCCTGCCACAAAGGTTAGAAGAACTTGGAGTGAAAGCTCTTTGAGTTACTGGCTTGACTTAAATTATGACACACCTGTTATTATTGTTAAATACTGGTTTACTTATGGGTTGTGAAAAATTTCCATTACCAACCATTCCTGATATAATTTTATTTAAGTTTTTTAAGTTTTGTATTCTCTTTTTTTGATACAAAAGTATTACTACATTGTAGAAAAACAGATTTTCTCAACAATCATTAGGCAAATATAAATAATTGGCTTTTTACACATGGGACAATATATTTTGAGCCTCAAGAGGTAAGAAAAGTGAATTTTTTTTAATTCTGGGGATAGAATGCAGTGTCTTGCATATAGCAGGGAAGTACCCTATCACTCAAAATAAGTTTTATCCACATGAAATGAGAAAGTACATTCAAATGTCAATAAAACTGAAAGAACAGTATGTTACCAGCAACTATTAGGAAAGCCAAATTAATTTTGATCAATGTTTAATATTCTCTGTTAAAAATCTCCAAGCTCACTGTTGTTTGACTAATTCCAAAATAGGTTCTGTTTTTTGGCGATGAAAGAATGCTTACTTCTGCCCTGACCCAGGTAAAGAACTGTTTAATACACGAATCATTAGAAAAATAAATGTCAAAAAAGAAAGCCATATGTCTAATATCAAATAAAGAAGTAAAACTTTGCAAGCTCATTTTGACATGTCTTAGTAGACATAAAGAAGCTATATTTATTATGATTATCTCTTAAAGGATGCTTTATTTCAACTTTAATGCCACTTCAGCATCTTAGTATAAATTTGAAATTTTAATTTAGCTTCCTAGAGAGAAAAGTCTACATAGTTTATTTTTTTTACTTATATAGAAAAAGCATGTATAGCATATTAAATTGTATAATATTCATATAGAACAGATAATGCTCAAGTTAGATACATTTGCATTCTTAAAGTAAATGCATATGAGGATATTATTTTCAGCAGCTAATCCCGAGTCTAGTGGTAAACAAATACTAGCCTTATTATTAATTGTTAGATAGCTATACTCAAAACAATCAAAGAAGTAAATCCAAGAAAAAAATGGTCTACTTTCCTTGTAAATAACTGCCTGGGAAGTGAAAATAAAATGATGATTTTCTCTTTGATCTCACCATCAGATGCTTTGCAAACTTTCAAGTAAAAGTGGCAATTGAAACTAAAAGGCAAGTCTTTATAATGCAAATTCCCTTAGTCCATTATTCTGCAGTCATACCCACCTTTGTATGAAAACACTGAAGTAAATTCAGGAGAATTAATGGGGTGAGACAGGTGCTTGGTCCATGAGCATCCCAAATACTACCATCTGCCTTTGGGAGGAGATCTACCTGAAACGAGTACATATCAACTGACCCCTGATAAACTCTATGTAGAAGCTTTCCTGTAATGACCCCACACAATGTTGTTTTCCTAACTGTAGTAATGCTTTCATTGCTTTTAAGACATCAAAAATCAAAGCAAGCAACAACTTCTGCTGGTTTTCCTCAAAACTTTCAATTTATATGAACATATGGGCTATACCTATAAGCCAAGGCAAGCAACTGGGAGGCTGATGCAGGAGAATTGTCATAAATTAAATACTAGATCAAGTTATATGATATGTTTTACTTCAGTCTGGGATATAGTGCAAGACTCCATCTCAAAGTAAATTAAATACTTTAGAATTATGAAAACAAGGAGGAAGAGCATAGAGAAGGAGGAGGATGAGGAAGAAGAGGAAGGAAGAAGGAAAAACAGGAAGGAGTAAGCATAGAGGGTTTATCCAATATACAGAAAAAATGAAAGAAGCAATGTTCCACCTGGTTGACCAGTTGTCTACATTAGGCTACATTTGCATTTTCTATTTCTTTCTAGGAACATCTTGTGGCCCAAGTTTTTATTTTGCCACAGGATAGGAAGGGGGCCCTTAAAGTAAAATAATCTATAACTGATCAAAAGAGCCTTTACTTTTGCACCCATCTGTTTAGAAGTTGAGAATGACTTGGGGAAATCAGGTAAAATAATTATGTGAACATTGCACTTTGGTTTAAACACATTCACCCGTTTCTCTTTTACAAACGGGCAAAAGTCTTCAACCTGTATTTACTATTCTCATGCAATATTTAATAAACTAATTATGTTTGATTAATACAGATAGCCTCCAAAATTTAGCTATGTATTCTTCCTTTGTGCACTTTCAAAGGCAATTAAAATGTGTGGAAGTTGTCTTTTTCTCTTCAAATGCACAATTATGTATCCCTAGTTTGTCATATTTAATTTTTAAAGTATATTAGGTTGCTAAGAAGCTCATGTCCATAATACATCTAGTGTCTGAATAAAATCAGCAATAACAGCTGATATAAAATAAACAGGAACGCTCTGCACTGGAACCAGGAGAACTTTAGCTTTTGCTTAGCTCTTTATCAGCTGGACAAACTTTAGCAAATGCTTCACCTGCGTCTCTTCCGGTTTCTGTGGGTGTGGCCTTTATGAAATTACTGGAGTCAGTGTTCTAAAAAAGGGACAACAAAACAAAATAACAGTTGGCAATAACTTGATTTGTGAAGAGGTTTATACGTATTGCTTCCTTCAATTCTCCCTGGAGTCCTGTGGAGTGGGGCCAATTGTTTTTTTTTTTCTTCATTTTGGAGATTATATATATATATATATATATATATATATATATATATATATATATATAAAACAGTTTCAAGAAGCCAGAGAACTTCTGCCATGCCACCCAACTGGTGGAAAACAATCAGACTTTTTTCCAGACTTTTAAATATGAGAGCATCCTGGACCTTTGATAAGCAAGTCAGACCTTGAAAAGTACCCCAAGCCCTATGCAGTGCCATTAGCATTTACAAAGGATGTGGTCAGGGCTGGATACATTCATAGACAACAGTGCTACAATTTTCATAATAGCCTTGAGAAGTAATTTCATGCTCATTTTACAAATAGGTTGAAGGTCTAAGGCTTTAGGTCATATTTTCATAGTTACAGAACTTCCTTGAAAATTCTTTTCCATGTTGAGTTTACACACGGTTCTTGTAAATAAGTATGGAAACTGCCTCTCAGCTTTTTGGCACCCTAGACCAAAGTGGTGTGGGAGATGGGGGTAAGACAGCAGTGTCTTATCTGGGTCTTAAAAGCTATTAAAAGTACTTTTAAAGAAGTTGGAGAGACAGCTTAGAGGCTAAGAATAGTAAATGTGGCGCACACCTTTAATCCCAGCACTCAGGAGACAGAGGCAGGCGGATCTTTGTGAGTTGGAGGCCAGCCTGGTCTACAAGAGCTAGTTCCAGGACAGGCTCCAAAAGCTACAGAGAAACCCTGTCTCAAAAACAACAACAACAACAACAACAACCAAAAATACTTGAATTTGATTCCCAGTTCTCATGCAAAGGGGCTCATAGTCAATGGTAACTCCAGCTTCAGGGGATCAGATGCCTTCTGAACTCCACGGGAGCTTGCATTCATGTGCACATACCTACCCACAGATGCACGCATACACATAATTAAAAAAAATAAAAATACTCAGGTGTGGTGACACACAACTTTAATCCTAGCACTCAGGAGGCAGAGGCAGGTGGATCTCTGTGAGATTGAGGCCAGCCTGGTCTACAAAGCAAGTTACAGGGCACCCAGGGCTGTTAAAAAGAGAAACTCTGTCTTAAAAAACAAAACAAAAAGATGGAAAAACATTACAAATACATTTTAAAATGTAAGATCAACAGGGTGATAGTCTTATCATTCCAATCAACAAACAGACCAAACAAAGCTGTCAGAACCTGAATTTCATGACTCATATTTCTAAGGAATTCCGAAGTCTTTACTTTGTTTTGATATTAATAACCATAAATTTAAATTATAGTAAAATTTTAGACAGTTAGCATGCTACTGAGGATAGAAAATTTTTATTTATGGTGAAGTGAATAACTTATATTTTGTTTGGTTTTGGCAAAATAGAAACAGAGTCTAGCAACTTCTATGTAATTTCATTCATTTAAGATGGAGATTTATGTCTGCATAAAAGAATGATGAAAATGGTTAAAGGCCTGTCACTTTTTATTTTTCACAGTAATTGTTTGTCTAGAACACATTCGAGGATATAAAACATGCATTTAGAAAAATAAATGAGTTAACGTCCAGAGAAATAATTTCCCCTTGGCTTATGGCAGAGACACAAGACTCAATAGATCTCTCTCTTGAAGACCAAATACTACAGAATTCTTTAATCAAAGCTACAATATAAAATATTATCTCAACACTATCATTCTTCCAGAATATTTTAAAAGCTATGAGCAACTGCTATCTTAGATATTCAATTAAAGTTCAAAAATCATAAGGCATCAATATACTAGTTATTAGCCACATCAATGTCCCTGAAATTTTCAACAATGTTTAAAAACTTATAAATCATTTTGAATAGCTTAAGGATATTTAAATGAATATTTGAATATTTAGTTCAGGTACAGAATAATACATACATACATACATACATACACTCTAGTCAAGTAAGATATACTAATTTTAGACATGATGACTCTTAGAATCACATACTGTCAAGGAAAAGTCCAAGTGTTTCAATGTACAACTTAGCAATATACTTACTATTCTGAGGGGTATTGCATGTGAACATACAGGGGATTATATGGAAGAATAAGATAATCTTTAAATTTTAAAATTGTATTTTTGGCCTGGTCTAAGTCACAACATATTTCTGTTTGCCTTGTTTCCTCCAGTGGTGTAGGAGGTCATTTTGTTTATGTGTTGCTTTCATTGGTTAATGAATAAAGAACCTGTCTTGACCTAGTTGATAGGGCAGAACTTAGGTAGGCAGAGAAGACAGAACTGAATTCTGGGAAGAAGAAAGCAGAGTGAGGAGAAACGCCATGGATCCATGGCCAGAGGTAGACATGCTGAAACTTTTCTTGTAGACCAAGACCTTGTGGTAATAAACAGATTGATAGAAATGGGTTAAATCAAGGTGTGAGAGTTAGCCAATAAGAGGCTAGAGATAATGGGTCAAGCAGTGTTTTAATTAATACAGTTTCTGTGTGATTATTTAGGATGTAAGCTAGCCAGGCGTCTGGGACAAACAAATGGGTCCTCTCCTCTAACACTTCAGGTCAAGGTTCAGTAGCCAGGAATCAAAGTGGAAGAACTGAATTAAGTGACACACATTAGATACTTAAATTGTGTGCATGGAAAACACTGACACTCTGTCTGTAGCCTTAAAAAAAAGTATCTCATACAGGGTGAGCCTGCTTGTTCTGAGATCATAAGAGTGGGAGAGCTGGCCCTACACCACTTGTCTGTCAATGTGGTGAAGAGGGAAAGATGTCCTCCTCCCTAGCCCCTTGTCACCTGTGGCCGGCAAGAGAGCCAACGCTACCCCTCATCAGCTGCAGAGCTTGGAAGAGCATGCACTGCACCTCCTCTAGGCTCTAGAAGAGAGCTGACCCTGTTGTTGGTACACGGGTGAGCCAGCCCTGAATGCTTGAAAGTGGGAGATCTTGTCCCACCCCTCTCTTTTGCCATATGGTAGCGAGAGCAAGGCAGAGAGAAGACTCCCTCCCCACCCTTTGCTGCCTGTGGCATGTGGGAGAGTTGGTCCTGGGGTCACAAGAGCCAAAGAGCCTGCCATGCCTCTCACCAACTCTAGCACTAGGGAGAGTGGCTTCTGCACTTCACCTGGGCAACACAGTAAAGCTGGCCCTGGTACCACAGGTATGGAGGAGCTGCTTGCTACATAGGGTGAGCTAGCCAGAGTTAAGGTCAGAGTTCAGGGCAGTGCTGGAGAGCTCACCTGGTGGTGAGGATGAGGGAGTGGGCTGACCAACCCAGCAACTACCCATGCCCAGAACCAAGGCGACATGTTGGCCTATCTCAACATCCACAATTTCTGTGATCTGCTGGAGCACATGAAGGATCTGATCCTGCAGACCCAAGACTTCAGAGCTCTCCAGGATACAGGACAGCAGCAGGATATGCAGGAAGCATCCCAGTGAGAACCCAGTGTCCCTAGTGGAGCAGGAATGGAGGTCTCAAATCAGACCAATGACTCGCTGTAGTGAATACTTGCAAGTAGAGATGTATAGACTAAAGGGTGTGCTGTGTGGCTCACTGTGTCACACTGCAACTTCCAGGATGAGTTTCTTTCTTTTTCTTTTCTTTTAAATCTTATTTTGTTTTATCTTGAGGGGCGAGGAGGCAGTTGTAAGGACAAAGGGCAATATGAAGGGACAGGGAGATGAGTGAGATGGAGATACGTGATGTAAAATCCACAAAGATAAATAAAAGGTTAAATTAGACAAAATAGGTATCTCATGAAAATAGGAAGTTACATCACTGAGAGCTGAAGCAAGATGACTGGCTGCTCACTGCTCCTTTTCAGCTTTGTATCAGAAGTCTTAGTTAGTGTGGGAGTATGAGAAAAGGATATAAAGGATATACAGATAGAGAGAGAGGCATGGAACTGGGTTCGTTTATAATGAGTTTCATATTTAAGGTAGACAATACAAATAATAATGATCCTGGATCGCCTGGAACATTAACAAGGTTACAATGTGTGAGGTGAATATGCCAAAGTCAATCATTTTCCTGTACACCAGCAATAAACAGGAGGAATTTGTCATCAAAAAACACATGGCTGTTTACAACAGTTGGATCACAAAAGGTAAAATTAGAAAAATAGATATAATACCTACAAATTCGAATAAAGAAAATAAAGTAACTAATGAATGGAGAGACAACTTGATATTGTTCAGCCATCTTATTTTTTTTTTTACCACCTTCATGCATACACTCAATGCAATGTCAAACAGAATCTTAGAGGGTTATTTTATGGTATTGAGAAACTTGATTTCATCATATGGAAAAGTAAAAGACTAAGACTATCTAACTTCTGGAGAACGGGGTTGGAGGATTAATAGAACTGATCACAAACCACGCTATAAAGCTACCAATCAAGGCGATGTATTGTTGAAAGATCAGATCTGGATGTGCTGCAGAGCACATACCTGATTCAGGGGTGTCACTCAAACTATGCAAAGCACTCTGAAATCCCAACTGTAAGAAGACACTTAGAAAAATTATCTGGTTAAAACAGGAGAAATAGCTGACAAGACTCCTGAATCAAGAAGGTGTGCAAATGGAAAATAGGAAAACAGATTCAAAATAACATGACATTAAGGAAGAAATACTTAGGCGCTGGAGAGAGAGCTCATTGGTTAAAAGCACTTCTATCTATTACAGATGGCCTGCGATTTGGTTCCCAGCAGCCATACAGTGGCTCACAACCATTCACATCTCACTTCTGAGGAATTTGACTCTTCCTTCTGACCACAGGTGGTGAAATACGTACATTCAGCCCAAGCACCAGTACATATACAAATAAGATAAAATTTTAAAAAGAATTTAAAAATTAAACAACAGAAGACACACCTAATAGGATAGCCCACATCTAAAACACTAACATCACAAAATGTCGATTGCAGTCTGGAACACCGGAGAATTGCTGGTGGAAATTCAAATTGCTCAGCTTACGGTGAACAGAACTTCACAATGTTTTACAAAATTAAATACAGCCTAACCATATGATCTAGCAATCAGACTCCTTGGCACTTACCCAAATCAGGAAAAACTTAGGTCCCTGTGAAGCAGCACACAGATGTTTTTATATATATGTGTGTATGTATACAACAGTTTTATTCATATCTGCCAAAACTTGGGAGCAACAGATGTTCTTCAGTAGGTTAATGGGTAAATAGAATGTGGTACCTTCTAGACAATGGAATCTCGTTCCTTTCTAAAATTAAATGGCTATTGAGGAAAGTAAAAAAAAAAAAGCAATGCATACTGCTAAGTGAAAGGTGTCTATCTGAAAGGATGCTTGTTATAGGACTCCACCTGTGTGGCATTCTGGGAGGGGTGAAACTAAGGGAATCTAGAGACAGTAAGAAGATAATCATAACCAGGGTGAAGGGAAAGGAGAGGGGAGTAAGGAAGCAAAGCATATATGATTGTTAGGTCCCTAACACCACTATGTATGACACTGTGATGTTGGGTGTCACTGGACCTTTGCCAAAATCTTTAGGACCACAACTTAAAGAATGAATCCTAAGCCAGGAAGTATTGACACGGGCCTTTAATCCCAGTACTTGGGAGGCAGAGGCAAGTAGATCTCTGAGTTTGACGCCAGCCTTGTCTACAAAGGGAATTCCAGGACAGCCAGAACTACACAGAGACATCCTGTCTGGGAAAAACAAAACCAAAAACAAACAAACAAAAGAATGAGCCTTGGCCTGAAGTGATAGAGCATCTGTTAAAATGCTTGTCTTGCAAATATAAGGACCTGAGTTTGACCTCCCAAAACTCATATAAAAATCCAGGTGTCATCAACTCCTGCACCTAGGGCTCAGAAGCATCACAGAAGAGGAGTTGGGAAGGCCATAAGAGTCAGAGGACAGAAAGCTTCTGTGAGAATGAACCTCCCAAGAATGGTGGGGAAGCTTCATCTGTGCTACTGGAACAATATGGCTGCCTAAACCAGAATGAACAAAGACAACACCAATAGACATGCTAACAGGGAAGAGGGAACTCTATGGGGCCTCACCCCGAGACAAAGAGCTACAGGAATGCTGAGGGTGAAAGGATCATCTTCAGGGATGAGCCCCCCTAATTACTTATTCAATCCCAAGTGGTCAGCTCAAAACTCATATTCATGCAAGTAACACAAATCAGAGGGAGCAGGCAGTATTTATGTTCAGGCATATATGTGTATATGTATGTATGTAGTATGTACAGATGTATGTATGTATGTATGAGTAACAATCAAATGGGGGAGTGGCACGGGGAAGCCATGCTTCTTGGTGAGCATTTGAAATCCCAGAGCTGGGGAGATAGACATAGGTGGGTCCCTAGCTAGCCAGTCTATCCTACTTGGTGATCCACAGTGTAGTAAGAAATCCTGTCAAACAAGGTGGATAGCACCTGAGGAATGACACTGAATCATCTGGCTTCCACATGCATATGTACATATTTACACACACACACACACACACACACACACACACACACACACACACCCTGCACACTCAACAAACCCTAATGTTAGCTACGGATTTTGAGCAGTGACAGTGTGTTGACAAAGGCTTGTCAGTTGTAACAAACAGCCCTGTGGCTTGGGATGGTGATGGTGGGTGTGCTTGGGGGCATGCGGGGGCAGGCGCCACATGGGAATGGTCTGTGCTTGCCACCCTTCCTAAAACTCCTTCCCACAGTAAGACTGATTACTTTTGCAAAGTTCTGTCATAAGTGAGCTGTTCTTTCAGGGGTGGTTGCCAGTGTCATTCCCGTTCACAAACCAGTTCTAGTTGAAAGAGGAAATAACATGAAAGCTCTACAAGGACTGTTGGAACTCTGATAACAGGAAGTTTGCTCACAATGACTCTCCAGGGCCTGGGACAATGTCTGCTCACTGCTGTCAGTGTTTGTGACAAATGACTTCTTGGATTCATTTGTATCATAAATCATAGAAAAATAACTTCATAAAACAATTTATTAAGAGTGACACACACATATTCGTATAAACATATATTCATAATAATCATAAACACACACACACACACACACACTTTAGAGAGATGTACCAGCAATTAAAAGCACATACTGCGATCACAGGACCTGATTTCAGATCCCAGCCCCAACATCAGTCACCTCACAACTACCAGTAACTCTATCTCAAAGGACTCCAATATCCAATGCTTCTTGCCTCTGATGACACTTGAACTCATCGACGCATACCTCCTTGCTACCACCCATACATGCACTTAAATAAAAATAAATCTTTAAAAAGTTATATATTTATTGCTCAAAATCTTAGAAAGTAGGTGAAAAGCAGGAAATGACAGTATTAACAATAAAAGGTGCTATTTTGAAAAAGATAAAATTTAAAAAGAAAGATCTAAATTATAATCACATATTAAGCTACAGAATAAAGTGCTGTAGGGCATAGAATCAGGTTATCATAGCAAACATTTTATAGTACCTTTATCATTATCATTTACATCTGTATTATCTTCATGAAAACATATAAAAATATATCATTAGAAAACACATTGGTATTGGATTAGCTCCTCAAATCTTGACTTTTTTTGTAAAGCAAAAACTTTCAGAAATATGACTCAAAATGTTAAATCCCCCCAATATCAAAAGATCCATTAATGCTGAGGGCATGGGTATGGAACATAAGGTTCTTCATCTCCCAAAATCCTCTGAGGTCTACCCAAAGTAAAGGACGGTCACTGCTGGGGCAGAATGCTCTTGTACACTATAAAGATTTGTTACTCATATTGCTCTAATAAAATGCTAATTTACCAGTAGCCAGGCAGGAAGTATAGGCAGGGAAACCAGACTAGGAGAATTCGTGGAAGAGAGAAGGCAGAGAGTCAGTCACTGGCCAGATGCAGGGGAAGCAAGATGAAAATGCCTTCCTGAGAAAAGGTACCAAGCCACATGACTAAACAAAGATAAGATTTATGGGTATATTTAATTGATAAGAGCTAGTTAGTAATAAGTCTGAGCAATAGGCCAAATAGTTTATAATTAATATAAGTTTCTGTATACTTGTTTGGGACTGAATGGTTCTGGGACTGGGCAGGACAGAAACTTCTGTCTGCTGGTGACTACCAGACCTAACTGTGGAGGGGAAGCTAAAAGCAGGTTGTTTAAGAACCCCTCAATCTGCCTTCCCTAAGGCATCTGTCTGCTCATCCAGGAAGCTTGGTTCTAATAGCTCTTCACACCTGGATCTGCATGACAGGGATTTGAAAGATAGTGCATGGCTCTGCAGTACTCAAGGGTTATACCTTTAAGACTGGGCACTGAAAACAGAATGTCCATCAACAGAGGGGTGGAGAGAGGTGCAGGAATGAAGAAAGACACAGAGATCGGGGTGGGGATGGACTAACAACTGCCTTTCACATAACGTAATCATGTCGAGTTCTGTAGCTCTTGGTAAATAGTGATGGAGCTGGTGTGTGCAGAAGAGATGAGAACATGAGCTCTGAGCTCCGACTCCTTGATGCTCCTCAGACTCTTTCAGTGCAGCCATTTCCCAAAGCCTCTGATCTAGGCATGGGTGCAGTGCTGGCAATTTAAAGCCAAGAGCTATCCCCGGAGCTCAGGCAGTTCACACTCTCTGCCTGATGTCCCATCAAATTCTTTCAGCAACTATAAAATATTGACTTGTACAACCTCAGGTACCAGATTTGGGTTGCTTTCAACCTTGGTCAGAGAAGGTTCCTTTTGTAGTGGCAAAGGCAACGGTTCCTAACTGTTCAAAGTGCTGAGAATACGTGATTATGAATGCTCATCCTTAGGTGGTACATCCATGTAACTCCTGCCTCCTCAAGGCTCAGGAAGCATCACGGTAGAGGGAGCAGAAAGAATGTACAAGCCAGAGAATGGAGAGGAGTGCTTTGAAATGCTGCCCTCTGGACACAACATGGCTGCACACATGAACTCATGGTAGCTGTGGTTAAGCACAAGATCAAGGCAGTTAAGATGGCAGTGGATAGGGGCTCCTAAGCCTCAATCCTAGCTTCGGGGCTATTGGCAGGGCAATAGGTCATAGAGTTGACAGGGAGATGTGCTGGGGAGACTTGGGCAGAGTTTGCAGTGAAGAGTAGAAGGCAGATGTGATGTTATCAAGATACAGTGTGTATATATGTGAAAGTCTCAAAGAACAAAAAAGATTTTTAATTAATCCTACTTTGAGTGATTTCCCATGCTTCAAGATTCTGTTTTTCATCCAGATTCTTCTTTTTCAGACAGAATTTACTACTCAAAAGTGGGGCTCACTGGGATTTGAGCCCAGGATTTCTCATACCCTTAGCGAGAATCATACCCATAGACCAAACAAAAAACCCAGGATAACTAAAATAATTCTATACAATAAATGAACTGCTGGCTGATATCCATGGGAAGCTCTCTCCCATTTCTGAAGGGAAAAAGAGGAAGAGGAGTAGATAAAGAGAAGAGAAGGGAGGAGGTGAGGGAGAGGAACTGGGAAAAGAGAATGGAGGGAAAATGTTGATTAGGATGAAGGAAAAATAACAACAACAAAACAACCCCAAGTAAACAATTTTTTAAGAGAAAAAAATGTTTTTAAAAGGAAATAAAATCCAAGCTTGCTATCCCTTGCTTCTTCAGAAATCTTGGCAACCTGAGCGTGCAGTAGGCTTCGACCGAAGTGGGTTCCCCTTGAAACACTGTTTCTGGACTCTGGTGTCTCCCTCCATTTCTCCTCTCACACTCCCCCGAGGTCAATCCACTTCTCTTGCTGGGTCTTCCTGTGACCAAGACCTTAGAACAAAACATCTTTGCTCCTCTTGGCTCCATCTCTCCCATCCCTGTATTCACCCCAACTGCTTAATGCACCCTATAGTCTTCCCACCTTTAAGTGGAAGTAATGTGTCCATGCAATAAAACTCGAAGTGCTTATTTGTTATACCATCAATTACTTTAAGAAAGCTTATTTCTCCTTCTGGATCTATTCATCTGGCAGTGGCTAACGTTTTTGCCCTGCTCCTCTTTATTTCCCATGTAACATGTTTCATTTCAATCCACAAGTACATTTGAGACTATTTGTTGTACTTCATTGGTTTAAACTTAATTAAAGATTAAATTTGTTTCATGCCAGGAAAAAAAAAATCTTCCAAACTTCTCCTAATATAGTTTGATCCCAATCTTGCACTAATTGAGCCTGATTTATTTATTAAATATCAGAACACTGAAATCATTTCATGAAATAATGACAAAAATGGAATAGACATATTCAATCTTTTGGAAATCTGTTTTTCAGGGAGAAAAATAATCATAAAAATCAAACTTGACATTTTCATTTCTCCAGTGCCATGAAAGCAATCTCCACAAAAGGAAGGAAGATTTGCTTTCAGCCCTGTGGTAACAAAACTGCAATAGCAAATTAACTCAGCCTTTCTGTGTCTTGACTTGAAACACAGTTGAAGTAAAACAAGTGAGAGAAGTTTGGAGGCAGTGGCCAACACAGGGCACATAATGTCCTCACATCTGTACAACCATTTGAACCATTTGTCCAGCAACCAACTTTAAAAATCATTGATTCCTCCTTTAATTGTTATTATATAACAATTAAATATTGTTATTATATATATATATATATATATATATATATATATATATGTGTGTGTGTGTGTGTGTGTGTGTGTTTGTGTGTATGGCTGTTTTTTTCCTGCAGTCACCTATTATTTCACATTACAGGACATCTACATTGTTATCATAGACTCTACGTACATTGTGATCCAAGGGGACTACTAAAATCCAGGTTTTCTGGGTCTCTTGGCTGTGGTTTTGGGTTTTCTGTGCTGGTCATGAGCTGGTTATGATATTTTCATGGCTCAACATCAGGAGAAAGAGGGAAAAGTAAAAAAAAAAATGTTAACACATTTCCCCTCCCCGTCAAGAACATTGGGCAGAAGTCTCAGGCTGGTTCAGCTCCGATCACATGGGCCTAGAATCATGCATGTGTTCTTTCCTAGATCAGTACTTGGTATGAAAAATGAAGTTGTCTTTAATTATATTAATAATCTAATAATCTAGAAGATTTGGGTAGGAGGAACGTCAGCGTCAATGGCAGCTCCATCACCTATGGAGAGTTCAGAATGGTTACAGAATAAACAGTTTTTTACTTCTTAAAACTACTCAATTATTGATGAAGGAAATAAAATCTAACACATACAATTTCTAAGTAAAATGGATACATAAATATTTCATGTACTGAGTATTGTCTCACACACAACATATTCCCATTATTCTTATAGATATTATAATAGAATAAATAAGTAGTGCTCAGGGCAACATAACTTTCTGGAAGCTTGGTTCTATCTGCCACCTATGGCATAAACATTTCTATGCTCCAGGATAGCTTCTCATGCTTCTAGAACCTACGGCATAAACATGACTATGTCCCAGGATGATGCCTCATGCTTCCAGAAGCCATGAGCTTCCTGCCTAGAATGAACTTAGAAAACATCTCCAGGTAAACCTGAAAAAAAAAATTCGAAAGCATTTTAATTCCAATTATCCAGAGTTGAAGCATGGATGCTGTTGAAAACTCAAGGTTAATTTCCTCTTTGTAGAAGGAAAACAGCATTTCCTTGGGGAACACCCCGATGGAAGGTTCAAGTAATTTCAAGACTATAATAAAATCAGTAGTTATTCAAGAGTAAACAAAAAAAAATGTTCTCGCTTTCTGGCATATCACAATGAAGGGTAAAAAAAAATATTGCCCATCTAATAACAGGAATCCAGGGGCTGTGGAGATGATTAAAGTGTTTGCTTTGTAAGAATGAGGACTTGAGCTCAGTTATTCAGCACCCATGTACATTGATAATCTCAATATAGGGGAAGTGAAGAAAGGAAGGTCCCAGGAGTTTGCTGGTCAGCTAGTCCAGTCAAACTGATGAGCTACACATTCAGTGAGAGACCCCACCTCAAAAAATTAAGTAGAGACCTATTCAGAAGACCTTTTATTGACCTTTATCTTCCATGAACACACAGAATAACACATTTATGCACACATACATAACACACACAAATACACACACACACACACATGCCCACACATCTACTTCAATTTATTTACCCTTCCCATGCATTTTTCCTGTGCAATTTTTTCACTAGTCAGGATCTCAGAATGCCGTTTCTGGTGTCAAAGTGACAAATTCCTTAACACTGTCATAGCTGGTTCAGATTGCCAATGAGTATATGTGGGCTAGAAACACTGGACAAGGTGTAAGATAGAGCCTGTTTTTCTCACTCTAGAGGCAGAATATTTACTTGTCCAGTATTCCAACACAACCAGGAAGAGAGAAAGATGAGATAAGAATGTGACTCACTCAATCCCTGATTCTGGGTCAATTAATCAATTAATACATGTTGAATGCTCACCAAGTCAATAGAACATTTTAGTAAATCCCCTATTTATAGTTCGGGACTTTTGGGTAGAAGAGTAAGAGTGAAAACCAGAGTTTTCTGAGTTAAGGAAGGGAACAATGATTATAGTGGTACAGTCAGTTCTATCCTAAATCTTAGATATAATAGGAGTTAGTGCAGGTAGTATGCTACTAACAACATAAACAAAACCCAATGAAATGGGATCCAAATAGAACTACTAATGTAATTTAAAGAAAAGGACACTGTGCTTATATATGATGCACAAACATGCATCTTACTGAGCGCTTCTGGCATTTAAGATAATTCAGTCAAATCACAGAAAATCTTGGAAAGTTTTTGACACATCATTTGGGTCCTCTTGTATTGTATGGAATAACCCAACTTCATAATTACTTTTCCATACTCAACTATGAACTTCTCTTGAATAGAAAAATTATAATCTCACTTCTCATTTTTCTTTGAATACTGACTTTGCAAATTTGATTAGAGCTTTTTCTTTAGAAAATATATTTGAATTCAATTAAGACACAAGGATTTGAAAGAGAGGCCTATCTGATGATAGGATGTCACTTTATCTGTTAATGCTTCTTTTGTTACACGAAGTAAAATTGATATTTTCCGACTTGGGCCCCACAACATTTTGCTTGAAATAATTGCTGGATTCTCCCTTGTATTTCTAGCAGGCATATACCACAAAGATTGTTCCCAACTATACTTTCAGTTTTCCCTCAAATTACTTCATTTCTTATAAGCAGCGAGTTCACATTTCTTCAGGGATGTCTTTATACATTGTCAGGATATCTAATATGCAGCACAAAGCCCCACAGAATCTCCCTTTTTATTTTAACGGCTGTTCTTCACCTAATCAGTACAACAGTGCTTGGCACACAAAGAGAATGAAAGCAGTTTCCTGGATTCCTTGAGTGTTAGTCCATTTATATAAGTAAGAAAACAAATACAACATTGGCAATATCACACAGTAAAGACATCACCCATACAGAAGTGAGCTGTGTTCTGTCATCCCCATTATTGTCAAGGATAGCAGCAGCAGCAGCAGCACAAGCTCAGCCATCACTGGCACCACCATGCTTACTATTTACCAGACCTCTGGCACACTTCTACATGCTAATTCCCTTTATTTCATACACCGCGATGATGCAAATATCAGTATAATCTCAATTTTAAAGCTAAGCAACCAAAGCTAGTCGAGGTCAATATTGTTTTCAAAATATACAAGTGATATACAATGATGATTTCAGTCCTAATCACAATAGTATTTAATGATTCACATGATCAGTTATGCTGAAGGATGAGTGTTAAACATGTTAAAGAATGTAATAAAATACGCAAGAAATAATATTTTGATTTCAAAATTATGTGTAAAATTTTGTATAGACTATTTGTGGCTACATATAGATAATTAGGTAATAGTAAAGCCGAGAAAGAGCTTAGTTGTTATGAAGCACCATCGAAATATAGAGTTAGTGAAGATTAATAATCCTTTTCTATTTATAATAGGTCTGCAGTTTGGGCAGGGACTGCAGGAAGGAGTCACTGTGTTCTCAGATAGCTCTCCTGGGGAAAGGAAGCCTGCTTTTCAAGATGGTGCACCAGTCTGGCCGCCAGCTGGGAGCCCTGCTGGGGCTGAGCAAAGAAGGTCTTTGCTCCTGTCTGCATAGGAACCGCTGTTTTGAGTTCCATGATGGCACAGTAGGTAGCTAGATTCCTAGAGTGACTATTTCAATACAGACAGGTGATATTTCTCTGATGTGGCGTCAGAAGTTGTTTTCACTTTAATGACTGATCAAAGCAGTCACACAAGTCTCTAAGAGAGCACAGGACATGTGACGCCATTGCAACACCTCTTTAAAAAGACAATCTGTCATAGAGGTCTGTGCAATTCAATCCTAACCACCTGCACTTCTGCAATTCCAACCTTCTCAGCCATTAAAGACTCCACATTGTATCTGGACAGATCTCAAACTTCCTTTTCTGCCTAACGGATGTATTTAAGGCGTGCACGCTGCGTGAATAACTCTTTCCTCTACCTAAAATGTCTACTTTTAAAACCCAATTTTGAATACTATCTCCGATGGAAAGACAGGATCCTGATCCTACTGAAAACAGGTTTTCAGTAAGATTCACAGGAGTCCTTCCTTTGTACGTCTCTAAAGACATACCATACCACCAACTGAATTTCTAAATCCAAAAGTCAAATCTCTTCTTCTGCATAGGATCATCAGAGGCAGCACACTGAACTGGATGGGAACACTATGTCCTTGTCTTTCTCCAATCTGCTCCTGGACCTTTCAAGCCGTGCAGAGAGCCTATTGCACGTTTCTTAGCCTTGAAGAGATTATCAAAATGAGAGTCTGAGTTACAAGTACCTTTGTACCTTTAGATACAGGAGCTGCATCTAAGACAGTGTGAAAAATGAAGTGGATGCAGTGGAGCCCAGAGGAGGGAAAAATCAAACAAACTGCCAAAGGTGCAACCGTAGAGAAAAAAGCTTGTAAACGTCTACAACCTGGAAACATTCATTAAAGTTTTATCAGTTGTCTGCTCTTGAGAAGGACAAGAGGGCAGTGGCACAGTTTACATGAAACCCAAAGAAACTGGTTTGCTCACAAAATACATCAGGCTTTGGCACATACCGCCATTATACTTCTTGATGTTAACGTGACATCAATTACACCTTGATTAATAATTTAGGAAGCAGTCGGAAAGTTTGCTCATAAGCAATCTGAAAAATCTTTGCTTGTGGTTTATGTTTCCTAGAGTGGTCTATTTATTATTTTTTTATAAAAAAAATTGTGATCATCTGTTAGTCCAAATGCCCTTTAGAAAGCTATAATTCTATGTGAAAAAGACATGTGATCCATAAGGTAAAAATTTAATATCATTAAATCAAATTAGTTTTTAGGTTTTTAGAGAGTAAATTCTCCTCCCCCTCTATCTATCGATCTATCTATCTATCTATCTATCTATCTATCTATCTATCTATCTATCTATCATCTATCTATCTACCAATCATCTATCTATTGTCTATCTGTCTATCTATCTATCTATCTATCTATCTATCTATCTATCTATCTATCTATCTCTCTTTCTCTAAGTGTGTGTGAGTCTAAGTACTGCATCTTTCTCAATTGCTCACCACTTCCTCTATTGAGGTCATGTCTCTTACTGAAGCCAGAAATGCCTGACTTTGTGAGATTGCCTTGCAGCTTTCCAAGTGGTTTTATTTCCAAGTGGGTTACAGCATCATACCTGTCGACCTTTTCATCCAGGCTCGGAATACCAGTTCTTAAAGCACCATGAGGGCTTTATCCACAGAACCATCTCCCTAGCCCCACAATTATTTGTTAGACATTTGTATTATTTAATTATTTGTTAGATTGTTCTATTTTTAAGATAAGACCATAAAAACTAAAACTGCATGTGATTAATTGTATGTGTAAAATGCTCACTAATTTAGAGTCTCTAAAACTGAATAACTCGACAAATTGAGTTTTAATACTTGAAAGGAAAGAAATTTGTACCTGAAAGGTTCTTTGTTCATTTTATCAGGCAAGTTCATGGATAAGAATTTGCATATGGCTAGTAAAACAAAAAAAAAGTCAAATTCTTAAGTCTTCAGATCAGTAATGCTGGGACCTCAGTCTGGCTTTGTGCATAACCCTAGAAGTGACGTTCATTTAGAATGCATGAGTTTAGCCCTTTCAGTCAATAAATTATTAAGTTAGTTAGTAATAATAATGACCATGAAGGTTTTATATCAGCAAATAGCTACTGTGTCGCTTGAGCAGCCCAGAAGCCCAAAGACCAGGCTGCCCAGATGGCTTCCTCCTATTCTGAGACTACTGAATGACCCCGGCACGGAGTGGCTGTTGCCTGTACCGTATTAGTTGCTTACCGTAATCTATATTCCTGCTCAAGCTGTTTCTCTCCCTGGTTCACATTGACAATGGTCTCCTTGCCAAAGGTCATCACCATCACCATTGCTTTGAAACTCCTGGTTTCAGACTTCCATCTGCCTCCCCACTCCCTGACACAGAGAAAAGAAGACCCAAAAAATCCATTTCTAACATGTTTTTCAGCCTCTCACTTTCTTTCTAAATAAAGAAAGAAAGAACTCAGAAGAAATGGTCTGGTCTTTTTACTTCTTGGAAGGGAAGCGATGGGGGAATAGCTTGTGCAAGCAAGAGAGGAGAAATGAAAGACACACAAACAGGCATGAAATTGGTTGTGAAGCTTGGTGACACCCACCAGGCTGTTTGTATCAAACCACCCAAGTCTACCTGCCATTCCTCCGAGGAAGTTGCTGACAAATGGATTCATTGATTCATTTATATTTCAAAAAGTTAGTTGCATTTGAGTGCTTTTTAATCAGTCTAGATTGCAATGAACAAAATGGAAAGTAATTGCAAAATCAAGACTGATTGCGAACTCTCCTCCTCATCACTAACAACCTTCCAGAAATGCGCTCCTTCCTGCCATTCCTTGAGACTGCCTTTCACTCTAAATTTACTCTCCCAAAGCATGACTCTACTGACTGTTTTCAATAGACCATATTTGGGAAGTTCCATGCAACTGTATTTTCTGGTCTCTTGAGTTATTTTAACACACACTCATCCCAAAATACTCCTTACTAAAAGTATAAGAGGACTAATTTGGCGTCTGCAAATGGGGTATAGATAAGACGATGGTTCAAAGCTGGGATTTTCAAAAGCGATTGGAACTGAGCACAAAATTCTCTAGAGCAGAGAGCTGGGAGATTCATGAAATGATGGTTACACATGGAGATTGTTTTACTTTTTAATATACTTATGTTTATTCTTTGAGAGCTTCATAATGCATATAGTGTACTTTGATCATATCCACTCTGACTTTTTCCAGGTCTCCTACTGCCCCACATTCTCCTACCCACTCCTTGCTTTCATTTTATAATATGTTGGACTCAGTTAGTTTTTCCCCATATGTGCATGGGTGTATGCAAGAATCCATGGTGAGGGAGGACCTAGGTCCTGGGGGAGAATCTACTTCTAAATGGATATAATGTCAAACTGCCTTCTAAATATTTATCAATCTACCCATAGGTTAGGGCAGCTCTAAGCCGTCATCTGAAAAGCTTCTTTACACAGTTGATGGCAATTGACAGAGATCTACAACTGATAAAAACTCTAAGACTATGTAACTAACTGTGGAGTGCTAAGTAGGACATCTATATCACACTCACCCCCCACAAGGCTCAAGGAACATAGCAGAAGAGGAAACAGGAAGGTTAAAAATTTATAAGCACAGACTGTAGAGCTCACACAAAGTTATGTTAAAACAGGGAGACTTCTTAATAATAGTGTGAGGAACTAAATACGATTAATTTCTAGTATATCTGAAAATAAATATATATGGAAATGGACAAGGTAAGGATTGTTATTTATTGCAGAGAAGTTATTGCATCTTTAAATTGGTTTATATACAAAATATATATGATAAAAACTGAATATACCAAATATATAAATATATATACATAGTAGATAAATTAGTAACATTATATATTAAATATATTGGTGGGTATATTAAATATAACTATATATTTTACAATATTTGTTATCATATATAAACTTTTTCAGTTGCTAATTTACAAGGTAGGAATGATGTTAATTTAACAAATGAGGAATTTAGGACTTAGCTATATATACCTTTAGCACTTATGTGTTGTGGATCTGGTACAGGCAATTGTTTTAGCTTCTACAAAGCCCAGAATATTTTAAGCTTTCTTTTTATTTATTCTTTATGTCTTTCGCATCATGCATCTCAGTCCCATTTATTTCCTGCCCCTGCATATCTGCCCTCTGCCCTTGTGCCCCTCTTTATAAAATTTAAGAGAAAAAAGAAAAAAGAAAGACAAAGGGGGAAAATAATCTCGCCATGGCAACTGTGTTGTGACATAGTGAGTCACGCAGTAAACCCTTTTGCCCATATATCTTTACTTGCAAGTGTTCATTGCAGAGAGTCATAAGGCTCAGGATTCTTAAATGTAAAATAAAGACAACAATATCCATCTTGTTGTCAGCTCCTGCCAGCATACCCTCCAATGACATCTCAGGCTGTGTCTCTTATTTGCCATTAACTGGTGTCTCCATCTGTATACCCAAGGAAAAGAGGAATAAATCAGAGACTCTGGCAAGTAAGTGGCAGGAAGTATTTTGTAGAATACAGGGAAAGAGGAGTGTCCCAGGCAACACTGCATGTGCTTTTGTTAGCAGCAACAGGGTGGGGTGGGGGAAGACATGGAGGTCAGAGGACATCCTTGGATGGTAGTCTGGAAATCTGGTCTGCAATCTTCCAGGCATCCTCCTGTCTCCACCTCCTATCTTGCTGTAGGAGTTCCGAGATTACAGGTATGTGTTGCTAGGTCTGGTTTTCTTGAGTTCTGGGGATCTGAACTCTGACCCTCATGCTTCCATGTTTCAACCACTTTACTCACAGAGGCATCTCTTGGGCCCTGGTTTGAAACTAGTTTTCCTTTGCAACAAACTTTTCAAGAAACTTCAACTATAAATAAATGTCTATCTTATAAATAAGTAATAAGAGAAATTTCCCACAGACTAATTTAGAGGAGATATTTTCAGGACAAGATGGATAGAGTTTTAAAAACTCATGTGTCCGATAGAGTTGAGACAAAAGGCAGCAACTTGTAAAAACAAAACAAAACAAAACAAAACAAAACAAACAAAAAACAAAAGTGCAACAAAGCCAGCCTTTTAGATGTCATTTAGAATTTTAGAATCAGAACACTAGCCACCCAGATGGACAATAGGAAGTTTCCAGATGGTTCTTGCAGACCTGGCCAAGAAATAGTACTTATTTGCTTATGTGAACTACATAAAAGGTATTCAGAGATCAGTGATGTGCATTAAAATTGCGTATTTCTAACGTTTTTAAAAACACCATCTCTACCCCAGGTGGCCTCAAAGTGTCTGTGTAGCTGTGAGTGGCCTGGAATTTGTGATTTTCCTGTCTTTGTCTTCTGAATGTTGGGATCATAAGTGTGCAGCCACCATACCGGCTTTATGCTGGGGACAGCACCCAGGGCAACTTGCATGCCAGATAATCTAACAACAGAGCTATGTCCTCCTCAGCCCTCCATTATTTAATTATGTGAAAAGACACAATTCTATAGAGCTTTGCTTTCAACATTCGTTTTACTTTGCAGTCTCTTTTCTTATTGGAAAAATACTAAGCCATGTTCTACTTTTAGAACAGATATTGCCAAATGTACACATTTCTTAATAAATGTGAACCTCCATTTCTTCAATTTGCAATTTCCTAGGACTTTGTTTTTTCTTCTCTTTTTTTTTTCTATTAACATTTCCCCCTTTATTGAGACACCATTTCTTAAATAGTGCACTACTGGAGTTTTGAGAAGAGATCCAATAAATACTGCAAACTCCTCAGATAAATTTTTGACAACTGACATAAAGTCAGATCCGAGCTATGGAGGTCTTGACTACTCTGAATGCTGACAAAAGTCGGCTTAGAGAACAATCAGACTGAAGCTGACCTCTCTACCTGCTGCGGGCAGCCAGGAACCGACTAGGTCCTATTTTTCCCTCAGTCTCCCTTGAAGTTCATTGTTCGTTCAACGGTAGCAATGGTCCTGTTTTCTGTGGACAGAAAAGAGTTTTGCTAAGCACAGTGGGCCAGAGCACTTCCCACATATGCCTTATCTGCAAGGTTGTTTCTTTAAGGATAGGACGAGGAGGTAAAATGGGGACAGGATTGTTTGAGGACATCCTTCCAGAAATCATAAAAAGGGAAGAGACATTTTCCTTTGACAAATTAAATCAACTACTGCCTTTTTAGGACTAGAGGAAGGAGGTGCCATGTTTGCGTAACATCCTAATTAAAGAAAGACGTCTTCTGCATGAGAGCCATACAGTTTCCTGTTCTCTGATGGCTGTCTATAATCCATGGAGTTCAGATAAAATACTATGGAGGCACCAAAAGTAGTCTGCAATGCCAAATTCTGCCTTCTACAGGGAAGAGAGGATCATAACAGAGGGGTAAGAAAATCTCCAAAGAAGAGTGATACTTTATTAGTTCTGTGTATATGTGGAAAGTGGTAACTGATATTATATTTGATACTTTTTTCACTTTTAAGCATCTGCTTGGGGTCTTGAGTGACATCTCCCACAGGTAATAAGGATAGGGCACTATATGTTTCTAGGTAAATGCTTTTATTACATTTCCTTCTGCTGTTTTTCATGGAGTTTTCAGGCTGAACAAAAATAATACCATCTAAAACAACACAACTGCATCCTTATTTTGAGCTTAGCTCTTTCCCCCACAATCTATCAGGCACAGAAGTCACAGGAAACAGCTTTGCCTTTCCTGCCAAACTTAAATGTCATAACCTAGAGCCTGTTCCTCGCATCTGCCTTGAGTCTATTGACTCTAGAAAATTCAGAATTTCCTCACAAGCTTTCGCAATCAACAGGAAGAAAGAGGGACACAGCTCAGCGAGAACCATCTGTGTTCATTGTTCCTCTCAGTAAGTCCCACCTAGGAATTGGGAATGGGGTGAACATCCACACCCAGAGGTTTCAAGGTCACCCAGCTAACCGTTCTGCAAAGCTTCAAGCACTGGATGCCACCAGGCGTGAAGAAGAAGTGTTTAGCTCTGTACTGCAGAAATCTGCCCTAGTGTTCTACAGGTCAGCCCTGCATGGCACTCCCAGCAGAAACGTGGGAGCGGAAGGGAAGCAGAAGCAATGCTTGTCTAGGTGATGGGGCCGCAGAAAGCAGGAAGCTGAGGGGGAAATGGGTCAAGGAGGGAAAGTATTCCAGGTCAGAGGTAGCTGGACTACTAGATATGAGCCACTTGTTGTGTATAAGAAGTTTTATTGAGAATCAGCCACATTCGTATAATTTATTCTTTATTAGCTTCTTTCCTTCCCTTTGCCTTTTTCCCCTTTCAAATCCCCCTGTCTTTTTCTTTCCCTTCCTTCCCTTCCTACTTTCTTCTCTTCATTTTCTGTTTATATTATTTACTTTATTTCATTTTATTTATTTATTTTGAGACAAGGTCTCACGCAGCCCAAGCTCGCCTCGTGGCCAATATCTCACAGTGTAGCTTGAACTCCTGATCCTCTGCCTTTGTCTCCAGAGTGCTGAGATTATAGAAAAACACCTTTCTGCTGGCTTGTTTTCTCTGGCCTCCTACATAGGCCAGTAGTTGCATCAAAGATCACATTTCCAAAAAGCAGAAAACATTCACCAAATGGTTCTTTACAGGTGTTTTCCAACCAGGTCTAAATCATGTCGCCACAGGCAGAGAACAACAAGCAATTTTCTATTATTCCTGGAGGACATGGGGTGATGGGTAGAAACCAAAGGGACTGGCAGTGGATAGACGATCTGTGGAGGTGTAAGCTGTAGCTAAGGGTGATGTCTGCCTTGGCTGCAGTAGGCTCCGTGGGGGAATGAGGGTTGATATAGAAAGCTGACCACAGTAAGTCTGACTACAGTCTTAACCAAGTTATAGAGTTGAGATTTCATTTGCTAGTAGATGCAATTTTAGATGCTATTAGGAGCTGTGGCATGGTCAATACAGTGCAGGAGTAATAAACCTGATATTCAAACAGGAGAATGTGCAGAAAAGAGATTGCTGAATGGGAGCCTGTTTGGGAACGTGGCCCCTTCACCTTTGTGCCCCCAATCACTCCACAGGATTTTTGTGCCCAGTAGACACATTGGATATTTCTCTTTGACTAAGTGAGAACTAATGTGTTCCTTAAAGAGGAAGTTAATCACAGGATCCCTAGGTGGGTGCTTCACAGAGGTAGATAGGGAAAGATCGCTTTGAGAGGATGATGGAGAAGAGTCTAGACCTCGGATAGGATGCCAACAACTTTATAAACTGAACTAACAAGGGTCTCGGCCATGGGGGGCGCACTCAGGAGACGAGCAGCAGTGTTGAGTGATAGGAATTAGTCGGTAGAAAGTAAACCAACAGGGAAGAGCTAAGAAGTCCCAGTGAAAACGCCTGTTGCATAGGGGCAAATGCAGAGCTGGGGATAAATACGGCATTCTCACGACAGTCACAACATGTTTTCAGGGACACTCCTTTAAAATTGAAAAACTTTTGGGTCTGCAAGATAGGTCAATAGCTAAAGGGGCTTGTCACCAAGGCTGACAACCCAAGTTCGATTCCCAGCAGCCACATGGTGGAAGAGGAGAGCTATATCCCCAAGCTGTTATCTGACATCCATAGGTATGTTTTGATGTGTATTTGTGTTGGAGAGGATACATACACATGTGTGTGTGTGTGTGTGCAAAATTAATAAGAGAATATTTTAAAAAATAAAATGAAAGATCTAAAATTATGATACCTGTTTTTATCTTGAACTGGGCAGGGACTAGGCTATCCTATCCCCTATTCACATGTGATGGTGACAAGCTGAAACAGAGTTGGAGCTCCCCACTGGGGTGGCAAAGGTTCTCATCACTCTATAGACCCCAGAATTCTTCAATGCCATCCCAACTAAGGAGGCCAGTGGTGATTTGTCAGGTTATCATTGAACTGGGACTTTACTTTGTCTTAGTCGAGAAGTAATTTATGACTTACAAGAATCTTACCAAATGATAAAAGAGAAGATATGTTGTCATATAGTTTTTTAAAAATGACTGTTAACATAGGCCCTTGAGACTTAACACCTATAGAATAGTAACTTGCAACTCTTCAGTAAGTTTCTCCATTTCAGTCATATGAATGCAACTATAGCAATGGATAGCAGATAGATTCCGAGGGATTCAAAGAAAGAAAAATTAGCCTACGAAGTTATGTTTTCACAGTTTGATAAAGCATATAAGTTTGATAGAGAAAAATTATTAATATTATCTTTCAGAGTATTAATAAAATACGCATAGTTGGCTGGCATCTGGCTATGAGTGATAATGAATGAGAGAAATGTTCTACAAAAGTCAAATGAGGCTGGTCAGCAGGTAAAATGCCTGTGACCAAGACTGGAGGTGTGATTTTGGATCCCCAGCACCCACAAGTGGCAGGGTGCATCTGTAACCCAATTGCTCAAGTGGCAGAGACAGGGGGATTCCTACAGCTCATTATGCAGCCACTCTAGCTGAATGGATGAACTCGGGGCTCAGTTGGAGATTATCTTGAAAAAAAAATGGCAGAAAGTAATCAAGGAAGACAACTGATGTTATCTTCTGGCTTCCATCCACAGGTGCACACATGCATGGCCACTGCAGGCACATGTTCACACACATGTACACATATAACGTAGTTGCACATACACATTTAGCTTTGAGATGGTTGTAACACACATATTCTTTATTTAATAAAGCTGTATAGAAGCAATTCCTGGATTGGAAACAAAGTTCACTTTTGTAACATGTGTTACATAGGGAATGGTATCACTCTAGATTATTTCCACACTGGCTCCTGCTTTCTCACAACATAATAGCTCAAGACACGTAGCTGATGCTGTCGCTGCCCTATCCCCACATCTGACTATTCTATGCTAATAACCACAGCATTTCAAGTTGGAGTTATACATTAGAACCATTAAAAATGTGATGATCATATTAAGATGGATATTTTGACTTTAAAAAACATGTATTTCACATAATTTTAGTAAAGTCCATTGCTGTTAAATTGCTGTTTCCTTCCTGTAGAAAATGAGCATCCAATAAAAGAATGTAAATAAATCAGTAACTATGTTAGGAGACAACAGTATCCTAGTTGTTTATAAGCCACACTTGTTATGACAGCAAATTATCATTTTAGCCAAACCTGAACCACCTCAATAGTAATAGTTTACTGTTTAAGTGGGCATAGAAGAGTTATAATACATGTTTATTGCTAAAATCACCTTCTGTTTACTTGGTCCTTGTCTCACCAAGGTTCTTGAATAATTTTTCAGACCCTATCCAATTTGTCTCTAACTACAGCTACGTAGGTGGCAGCCTTTCAGTTCAAATTATCTTCCAGTCACTTCCTCATTAAAGAAAGAAAAAAAGGTGTCAAGCAAATGACAAAGTATCTTGTCAAAATGATTTCATAGTTGAAGAAGCTTCACAAAGGAAAGCTTCTCCCAAAGGCTCTGACGAACCCTCTCTTCTGAGGGCCTGTACTTTCTGCTAGGTGAGTGCCATCTTGCTGGAAGTCTGTGCGCGTCTGACCCATTCAGACCTGGGCACAGCAAATGGGAAGTCCAAATGGGAACTCAACAGAGGAGGATTAGCCAATTTGCAGAATTGTTAGAGCAATTTAGAATTTTAAGAACATCTCCTTAAGTGCTTCTGGAGAGGAATGCTCTACTGGGTAACTTTTCTGAGCCTTGACAGAGTCAGCAAATCTTTATTGTCTGTTGACACTGAGAAAGTCGGGGCTGTTAGAATGCACAGAAAAGACACTAGCCGACTGTAAGGCAAGTAATACCCTCCTGTTGCCAAAGCAATTTCTTTCTGTTTATCAGACCTGTAAGTCAGGCATCTTTACCCCTAGTCTCCTCAGAGTATCATTCTTTCTCCCTCAAATTTAGTTTCTGAGGGCACTGAACAAGAGTGTTCCCTAAAAAGACCCATTTGATTCAAATAGTGTCATTTAAAAACATGATCGTGGAACCAGCAACAATGAACTTCAGTGGGGAGGGGAGGAGTAGAATGCTTGTGAGTATAAAAATTGCCAAAGGCATCAAATAGTTTGAGGAATTTAGTTTCACTGAAAGAAACATAAAATCCCTCCTTAAATGCCTATAACACAGTATTCATTGGTCTTGGGTATTTCCTGGGCATGCCCTCATTTCTAGCTGTTAAGCCGGACATGGCTCACCACAGGTGGAAATGATGAGGAGGAGACAAAATAATCCAACTGGAAATCTACAGAGGTGTATAGACAGATGTACCAGCGAGTCTGAGTGCACAGAGAAACTAGGAACATATTTTAGTTTTCTTTCAGCTTCTGTGACAAACGCCAAGACCAAAAGTAACCTGGAGAATCAAAGGGTTTATTTTGCCTTACTGATTATTTTTCACTTTCAAGGAAAGTCAGCAAAGGGACCCAAGGCAGGAAGTTTAGCAGAATCATGGAGAAATGTTGCTTACCGGCTTGTTTTCCATACTTTGATCAGCATCATTTAATAGAATCCAGTACTACTTGGTGGATTATGGCACTACCCACAGGAGGCTGGCTCTTGCCTTTCTATATCAATTTAGCACTGAAGAAAATACCACCACAGATGACCACAGTCCAGTCTGATGAAGACAATGCCTTAGTTGAGGTTTACTCTTCCCAGACATGTCTAGATTTGTGTCAAATTGATAAAAAAAAAAAACCTAACCAACACAGTAATGATGTCTGAGATTCTTGTTAAAAAATGACAGGTAATCTCAGGTCACACTAGGTTAACAGGTTGAGCAGGTGAATTGTGGATAGGGTAGAGTGAAGAAGAGAAGGGTGCTCTAGAAATAAGGTAAACTTGGTTTTGCTAGTTAAAGGAATTACATGTGGTTCAGGGGGAGTTTGTGCCTTCTGAGCACAATGGAGAAGGAACTTGAAAACATTAGAAAGCAGGGAGGGTCCATCCTAAGGGCATCTCTTTTTCCTCTTGGATTCCAGAGTTTCCCATCACAGGTGTCCACATCCATGTGGAGATAGGCTTATAAAAAAAGTGGAGAAGGAACTAAAATGATACCTTCAACAGTAGATTGAGAAAATGCTTTTCCTGTGAGTAACCAGACAGACTCATAAAGCATGTGGGTGTCACTGGGTGGATGCTGCCTTACCCACGCAGGAACAGAAATGCAAAAAGAGAGAGAAGGGGGCTGGCTGAGAACAGAAGATGAAAACAGTCTGTGCAATGAGAAACAGAACTACAGACCTACTTTCAACAATTGCTTCAAAGAGAAACCTCACCAGACCAATCTTGCTGTTTTCTTGTTTGCTATTTTCAGACACAGGGAACTGAACCTAGAAGCTTATGCATGCCTGGCAAGTACGTCACTCCTGGCCAAAATACCCAGTCTTTTGTGTGTGTGGGGGGGAAATGGGCTTACCAGGTTGCCCAGGTAAGTCTTGAAATCTCTCTGTAGCCCAGGGAAGAGTGAAATTTGAAATTAGTGTGTAGAGTTATAGACATATGTCACCATCTACAGATTGTAACACACTGTTATTATTCCTTTCCACTCAGAATTATAATCTGATGAACATTATTTCAGTGCAACACACTTAGACCTATTCATTTTATTAAACAGCAAGCATAGTTTATTAGACCCTCTGTACAAGAAATGAACACCTTCTTCATGCATTGTGCAATGCATAGGATCAAGAGCTTTCATTCTGGTTTTGCATTTTAGTGACTCTTGGCATGTAGCCTCCTTTATAAGATCTTTATTTTCTTAATCAATCTGAGAAACTGTAAGATTGCTTGTTACTATGGGTAAAGTTTGCTAGCTGGCTCACTGGCAACAAATTTTGAATAAATTTCTCTCTTATTTTTCTATGACAGATACCATTCATGTACTTTGAATCTTAAAGTACACTATTATATTTAAGTTTTGACAGTAAAATTAAAGATATAAGTAAACATACATGTTTATATTTTATATAAAAACACATGTACATATACAAACCAAAATAGCCCTTTGGTTTTATCTATATTCTTAATTCTTTATCATTTTTAATTTCTTTTTTATACAACTAGGATTACTTTCCCATTAGCCTAAAATATTTCTTTTCCTGTTACATTTAGTATAAACTGGTTGCCAAAAAAACCCGAGATTTGGCCTTTCTGAAAATGTTTGATTTACTTACAAGGAGTGTGTTTCCTAGATGTAGGAATCAAGGTTGCCTTACATGCCCAGCTGTCTGAAAACGCGGTTCCCTCATTAGTTTGCCTCCACAGTGTCAGAAGTGAAGTTAGTTGTCATTCTAACCACTCTTCCCCAGCAGAGCTAAGATATTCTTACCCGTCTTCAATCCACTTGAACGGAATACACATATACATGGTCTTCTTTGTTTATGGTTTCCTGGATGTATCACAGCTGCAGATGCAGCGCTTGCTTAACCGATGGAAATATAGCCGTTGTGAAATTCAAATGATTCTTCTTTCCTAAAGCGATTCTAGAATGCACTAATACTTAATGTATGATCTTTCCCATAGTTCTTTGGCATTCTATTCTATTTTTGACAACTCTTTTATTTCCTACATGAATTTGATCTTGGGTAAAAAGTCTAGTGGTTTTATTTTTTCTATTCTATGTCCACTCTTTCTGTTGGATTCATGACAATTTTTCATGTCTTCTATGCTCAGTGAAGAGAATTCCTTTCGTGTCCACAGTCTCTACTGTTGTACTAAAATTCCAAAGTGCTCACTCGCAGTATCTCCCTAGATCTTTAGGTTTGTTTTCTTTGGGCATTATAAATTCTTCATGTAAGAATGCAGACACCTGTGCCATTTCTTTATTTATATATGCTAACTCTCTTTTTGACTATCAGATATCATTCCTTGCTTTTTTAGTTTTTTGCCTCATTTTGCTAAATATTGTGTGTAAAGATGAACCACATGCTCTCCCAGAAACAGATATACCCCTTGTTTCCCATCCATTGTCTACTGGGGTGTATGCAGTACAGAGGTCTTATCTAAACCTGACCTCTGTTTGGGATTTTCACATATTTGACTCAGTTGACCACATTATTATATGCTTTCCTCATCATTGTGACCAAATACCTTACAAAACAACTTAGGACAGGAAGGTCTTACGTTGGCTCATGGATTGAGAAGCAATAGTCTACCAGAGTGTGAAAAATGTGGTAGATGATTCCATGATGGTGGGAACATGGAGTGACTAGTTATATCACATAGCAGTCAAGAAATAAATCAGTAAGCAAGCGTGCTAGACTGCAGTCCCTTGCCTGCAATTTACTTTCTCTAGCTTAGTCCCATCTCCTAAACCACCACAGCCCCCTAAGACAGCACAATGCGGACTGCACATTAAAACACACCAGTCTGTGTTGAACATTTCACACTTGTTGACCTCTGCGAATAGAAGCAGTATTTTGATCTACAGGGCACTAGGAACTCAGCTCTAGCAAGCTTTCAGATACTTCTGGCCTCTGCATTCCATGTGGTGTGAGTTCTCTGTTTGTGTTTGGTCCTACTGTCAGTTCATTATGCCAAGTTCATTCTCTCTAGTTCTACTTCTGGCTTCATGCACTTGGAGGCTCTCTTCCGATGTCTTTGGCATCACTTGCGCATTCTCTAAGGCCTGAAGAACAGAGCTGTAAAGAACCCACTCTGTTAAACTGCTCAAGCTGCCACAGCACTTGGGGAAGCCCGGAGTCCGTCCAGTGAGTTTACATCAAGGCTCGTTTCCTTCTCCTTGTATATCTCTTTCCTTACAGTCCTTAGAGGCCTGAGGGTCCAAAAAACTGTCATCTCTCTTTATCTCTGATATGTCTCACTTTTTTAGCTGCACCCTCATCTTGCATAGACAGTGAAGGTTCATGGGAAGGTCCTTGGAGAGGGTGCTAAGGATTTTTAGCCAGAGTTCTTATTCAGACATCAGAAGTTTATTAAGCCTTGGCTGGTCCCTTCTTACTCCACTAAAGTCAGAGCCTCCTCTTTTATTGTGTTATTCTGAGCCTGAAAGGAGTAGAGGGAGTACTTCACTTTCTAGATTTCTACTTTATTTATATCTCTTGACTTTGGTCTTGGGAGGATTTAACAATTGATGATGTCATGTCATGCCTAGGTTGTTCTCCTTGCCAGGGCGGCAACTGCAATCTCTCAAGACATTCCTATTCTTAACATGAAGTTTCCACATGCACTTGTCTAAGAACTCAGAAAGAGTTTCTTTGGGTGAACAATGGCTTTTCCTCAATTTTAGAGAAGGAAACAAACCGAGGTACAGAAAGATTAATGAACTTGTTCAGTCCACGTAGCTAATATACAGTCATTTTGCCTGTAGCAATCATTGTGCATTTTTAATAAGCACATGAAGTATAAGATATCATATGAGCTCTTCAAACAAAAGCTGTTTTAGTTGATTCTCCTCTTCCTTTCATCTGCACCGACGCCTGGGTTTTTCCTTTTTACCTTCACATCACATGTGCTCTTTTGCCCCCTCCAATCCCTTCCTTAGCACTTCTTCCATCTTCTTTGAGTCACCTTTTTAGCTTTTAGGCTCCACCCACATTTCCATCCATTTATATACACACATGTTTGCATTGCAAGAGAGGGTCCTCATGTGAGGAAGAGCATGCTGTGTTCATTTGTGTGAGTGGGTTGCCTTAGTTACTATACACTTTCTACAAATTTCTAATAGGTGTATTTAGTGCCGCTCTGTTCACAATAGCTACAAAGTGGAAACAGCCTAGATGCTCTTCAACAGAAGAATGAGCAAAGAAAATGTAATGCACACACACAATGGAATCCTATCTTAAGGTAAACAAAACTGTAGAGTTCTGTGAAGTAGGCACAATGCTTCACCTCTGAATGTACCTAGAAGCTCAAGTGCCTCCTCTGGACAGCATGTGGATCTAATTCCCACTCACCCCAATACCAACATTGCTCACCCTGTCTTCTTAGCAGCCTTTTATATACCCATTTCCTGCAAAAGTATTTTTAGATTGTTACACATTTCGGTTTTATTTTTTTCAGCTAATAATGGCATCATTTGATTTCACTTTAGAGAAATTTCACTTCTCCTTGAAATTTACCTGAAGGTCCCATTTGTATTTGCCTATATCAACCACAGATGCAAAAAGTATGAAGGGTTATCCTTATGTAATTTTCTCTTAACTAGACTCCATGTGAGTTTGTCAACTTAATTTTACTTAGAAATTAAATCACCTTATGTTCTTAATTGTTTTTTGTTCTTCTTACAACTTCCTCTTAAATATATATCTATAGATATATATATATCTATAGATATATATCTATAGATATATCTATAGATATATATCTGTCTGCTACTTTGGTGTCCTCAAAAACTACAGGCATAAAAACGTATCCTAATATTCTTTTCTTGTGCAGAGACAGTGCTACTGGCTTTGCTTAGAACCCCAATACCACACAGCGCCACAAATTTCTCTGAAGTAAATACAGACTAATATTATAAAGTTCTATTAGATTGACTTTCAAAAAGTTCACTATATAATTAAAATGGTTTTAGATAATTTTTGGAAGGGGAGATACCCTTTATATGTAAATATTACATTCTCTGAATGCACCACACTTAAGTTACAGCAAATTTCATTTACCAAAGTAATAGTTGACATTGTTTTATTTTAATATACTGAATTTATTTACTTAGAACTACTTATGTCCCTTATCAAATATAACATTAAATCTTGATTCTTAGGGGAGTATTACCATAATATAACATCCTGAAATTATTTACTTTGCACTGGACAGGGATGTGTACACCACCTTCTGATAACATGGTGATATGAAGGAATTAGGGAAATCATACATATATCATATATCATACCCACACCACAGAGAGAGAGACAGAGAGAGAGAGAGAGAGAGCGAGTCTACATACATACACCACTGTCTGGTCTCTACAATTACGGCTGCACATGTTGTTTAAACACTCAACTACATTACTAATTATTTACTTAGGATTGAGCACAGAATTGAGAACAATACTATAGCTTCTTACTCCAAAGAGCTTCCTGAGGAGCTAGGGTGCCTAAGGGAGGAGAGAAACTCCATAATGCACCATAATAGACCGCGACAACAAACAAATTCGAAAGAAATTGAAACTTGTTTATAAATAAATTAAGATAAGTTATATAATATTTTCCTCAATGTCTATTCTTAAGCACAAGATGATAAGGACTGTCTTCACGGGGGGATGGGCCAGGAAAGAAACAGCCAGAATTACTGAGACTCCTAAGAAATTTTCCTCTGTCTGGAAAGCCCTGAGGTTTCATGAGCTCACAGTCATTTTGGCCCATCCATCTATGGCATGATGTCATATGTGACTCTGTACTGAGTTTTCATGAGCTCACAGTCATTTTGATCCACCTGTCTATGGCATGATATATGTATGGAATTCCAAAAATATTTAGGCTGAATATTTGTTTACTATCAATAGATTAGGAAATATTTGTCTACTATCCATAGATTGGAGAATATTTGTCTGCTACCCAGAGATTCCTTTCTATTTGGAAACAAAAAAAAAAAATGTCATTTGATGAACTCAGCTTCTAGTCTAGTTAGAAACCTACACCCGGTTTCAGAAGTTCAATCATAGGACACTACAGAAGAGCTTTCTGGTTAAATTCTCCAGACAAGCTCTGCTTCATCTAGGCCAGCTGCCCTGCCAGTGTGCAGAGCTGACTCTGCAGGGGGCTGCTAGCCAGGTCTTTGCTCCTCGCTACTCAGATTCTTACTATGTGAGCATTCCTAGCTTCAATCATAAGGCTCTTTATTAGAGGTGTCCTAAAGGAGGTGGAGTGGAGGGCCTTGAAGATAATTTCCCCCGGGATCCAGTAAGGCATATATCCCTGTGTTCACTCCCGATTCCTTCCTCTCACCTGCTGCAGATCTCAGAGTCCTCAAAGCCTTCAGTTCATAGCTCTCTCAACCACGACAAGGTCCTACACCTACTGTGATTGGCTCACTCTGAACCCATGCATCATCCCAAATGGACCAGAGTGAATAAGCACCATCTCAGACTTTAGTCTCTTATTTATAACATTATAGAAAGTAGGATGTGATTCTGCCATTCCTGTCCACTGGGACACCTACCAGCTTCGCTCTGTTCTCTCTCCCTGTCTTTTAGCTTAGCTCTTAATGCATAGATAGAAAAAGGCCTAATAATAATAAACAATTTAACAAAGACTTACTGGCATAAATTGATACACTATCCTGAAAAATTTCAAAGTACAATTAATGGTTCATTGAATTATGAATTCAACCAATTAGCAAATTTATGCCCATTTCTTAGAGACATTTAAGACACTAGAATGATCCATACTTATAGTATATAAAATAACCAATCTTGTATAAATGTTGTATTTGACAACAGGCTCAACCTGAAGATAGTTTTTTTCATAGAAACTATTTTATTTTGCCAGAAATTTTTCAGGAAATGGGTTTAGTTTTAAAAGCCCCACCCCATTCTCGAATTTAATGTGTTTTCCAAGTCCTTTACAAAGCACAGCCCGAAGCAAGGGCTATAATCCTGACACTTTATTTGTGGAGTCTAACTCAACAGCAGCGATGGAAGATAAAGAAAGGACGCAAAACAAGGCCATGCTGCTGCTCTCCACCCCACAGTGCACTGTGAAGAAATAATGCCCTCCCTCGGGGGGGGGGGTGACGGGGGGAGGGTTCTGACTGAGGCTTTCCTGGGACACTTTCAAGGGGAGCTCACACCATGCCTAGTACAAGGAAGAAGAATGGAGAGCATTGTTCTCTTTCCAGTTGTTAAAGTTCACACGCAGGGTGCTGACACCTCCACAGTTCCGTGCGTTCTCTGATAATTACATCACAAGATCTAGTACCCTTAGTCCTGGAGGACTCTGCCTTCGTCTACTAATGCTATGATACATAGAAAACTACCACAAACCGGGTGGCTTAGTGGGGATATAAATGATGTCAGTCATTGCAGAAATCAGTGGTCTTCAGAAAGCAAAACCAAATGAAACAAAAGCAAAACAAAATAAGTAAACAAACAGAAAACCATCAAGAACTGTCATATGGCCCAAATGTACCACTTTGGATATTGACCAGAAGAACTCCATCCAAGCCACCAATGTACCTACGCGTTAGTGCTTAAGGCACCTCTATCCTCAATCGCTAAGTTATTATCCGAGCCCTGCCCCGCCACCTGCTCCATTAGTGGGAAAAGGATGTATTTTGACCTCAGAGTACAATCTTTATTGGCCAAAAGTCATGGCAGCAGGAGCTTGACATGACTGGTCATGTGACATTCACAGTCACACATGAATGAAGGCGAGAGCAATGGATTCCGGGATTCGGCCTGCCTCCTGCTTATATAGAGCCCATGAGCGCAGCCAAGGAGTTGGTGACAATGGTAATGGTGAGTCGTCTCAGCTCACTTCTGGTAATCAAGGGAAAGCTGCACAGGCATGCCTTAAGGCCCATTCCGGTGATCCTGCCTCTTGTCAGGTGTGGTTTTGGATGAGGGGATGAGAAGCACTTACAAACTTACCATGTAGATCACACTGGGAGGAGAAACTCAAAACCCCCCCACCCCCTGGAATGATGCCCAGATTTCACTGTTTCTAATTTCAAAATGTGAAAGCCCAGTGGCAAGGTTCTAAACACTGGAACACACCCTCTAAAATATTGAATTAAGACTCAGTTGTCAGTCGAGCGGTCGAGGTGCACGCCTTTAATCCTAGCACTTGGGAGGCAGAGGTAGGCGGATCTCTGTGAGTCTGAGGCCAATCTGGTCTAAAAGAGCTAGTTCCAGGACAGGCTTCAATGCTACAGAGAGACCCTGTCTTGGAAAATACCAAACCAAACCAAACCAAAACAACACTCAGTTGTCATTTCTAGGAGAACAGGAAGTTCCTCCTGAACTAGCTGGTTTTGCTCTTACAGAACTGGTGAACTTTACCCCCTCCCTTTTTTTTCAGCAGAAACATAAAGCCAAACTTCAGCAGATTTAATATCCCTAAGAAGAAGAATCATAGTTTAAAATATATGCATACTGAGTTATTATTCACAGATATATATAATACACACACACACACACACACACACACACACACACACACATTCCCCTGGTGATGAAATTTCAAGAGTGAAAACAGAGAAGGGTTTTATCTTTCTCTCTTTTCGGTAACTTCGAAGAAGTCCTTTGATAACTTCCTAGAGCCCATCATCTTTCTCCATAGAGCTGGGAACTGTGGTGACTTTTCTCAAAAGTGGCCCAGGGAACCAACTGAGCATTTCTCAATATTGATGTCACGTGTGATCTTACAGCTTAGGACAAGAGCAGTGAGTGAGTCAGCGGAAAGAAGCAGAGATTTCTTTATTCCCTTTGCAAGAATATCCGAGCCCCTTTCATCACTAAGCCTGGGTTTGAGAGCTTTTTAAGGAAAACATTACAAGGGGCCATGTGCTTGAAGCAACATCCCATCTGTTTTCCCACTCAGGGCTGTGAGCACCCGCAGTCTCTGAGACGACAAGTGGCCACATTTTGTCATCTGTTCCTCTGGGAAGAAAAGTGGGGGAGGAAGAAAAAATTCTTGGAGAAAATCATGAGTTTTATTAAAGGATAACCTCTGGGAAATACGGATAGTAAAGGTGATCCTCCAAAGGAAACAGGTTTAATTATGAATCCTTTAACCCGAGGTCCACAAGATCTGGTCCAAAATGCATGTACCACCTCATGCCGACACTAGGGCTGTGTACTGAAAAGACAGAAAACAGAGCTAACAGGATGGACTTATGACCACCGCAATAGTGAATCTGGTTTTTATGTTGTGCACCTGTTACTTAAGATGTAAAGACATTTTTTCCAAGTGTAAATAAGGAAGTTATATTTTGTTGACAGTTCTGAGAGCTTGTGTTACTAAGAGTTTCTAAAAGTTTTATACAGGAATACAGTACATCGTTTCTAGCCCTCCTTTTCCTTCCAACTTCTCTTATGTTGCTTCATCCCATCTCAAATTATTGATCTCTTCTTTAATTTTTATTGTTTTACACACACACACACACACTTACTGAGACCATTTAATATTGCTTGCATGTGTATGTGTTGAGGGATGATCACGTGGTCAGAGGGCTCATCCACAAATAGTCAACTAATGGCTGCTGAGAGCGGTAAAGACACTTTTTTCTCATTCATTCACAGTGAAACCCAGCTCTCCAAAGGTAATTTAAAACAAGTATAATATTTAAAAATAAAAGGAAAACCAATAAATCAATCATTTTGAGGTTGTACATGTGCGTGCCTTTGAAGTCCCCACAAGGATTTCCTTAATGTAATTAATTTCTATGTCTTACAATGAAGAAAAAAATTTAACTCATTGAGGAAAGTTCAGTGCATTTAATCACTCTTTCAAAGAAGGCAATAACAAAATGCTACTTTTTTGTAATAATATTGTGTGTTTCTCTCATACAGGCAATCTGAATTTAATCACACATACACATATACATACACACGTGCATAATATAGTTTACAAATATACTGCTGTTGTTTGAATATGAAATTTCCCCCTGAACTCATGTGTTCGAATATTAGACCCTCAGTTGGTAGCTCTGTTAGGGAAGGTTGTGGAACCTCTAGGGGGTGAAGCCTCATTGGAGAACATGGGTCACTGGGGCTGTGTGGTGAGGATTTTTAACCTCCATCCTACTCTACTTCCTGAGTATGGTTACAACGTGACCAGCCAGGCTCCGGGCTCCTGCCTGGTGCCATGTCTTCTCTACCATGGTGGACTGTATCTCTCTGCAAATAAAATAAAACCTAGCTCCTTTAAGTTGCTTTTGTCAGCATATCTTATCCCAACATCAGGAAAAGAAACCCATGGACTTATGGATACGGTATAAAAGCTGAAATGCCACTATTTGAGGGTAGAAAAGAGATTGGCTAGAGAGGTGAGGGAGGGTCGAGGGAAGTGGGGAGCAAATATAAGAAAATACAAGGATATATATATCTATATAAAATACAATGAAACCTTTCTTTTGTATGATAACTAAAAAGTAAATGGAAAAATAAATACTTGGAGATTATAGATAAAATATACATTTTAAAATACCATCTATTTTCTCCAGGTTTAAAATTCCTTTAAAATTGACCAGAAAAGTGAAGGGGTAAAAGTCTAAAGATGTGAACTTTATTCTCAGCTCTCCATGTAGCAAGATGAGCATCCATGGGAGATGTACTGAAAATTCTGAGCCAGTTCTCCTCAGCCAGGCAGTACAGATAAGATCTTTCTCCTGCTCAAACATGGGGTTTTTATGAATGCAAATAAATTTAATAGATTCTTAATTTGTAATTTGAACATTAAGTACTACTTCATGATTAATTGTAAATGAAGAGTCCTTCACAGTAGCATATTTTCAGCACTCGGTTTGAAGGCTGCAATTATGCAGCGAGATAGGATGCTGCCTCAACCAGCTATCTGCTTGGCAGCGTGGCTATGAGAATGCACTCTTGCAGAGGCTCGTGACTTATCTCATATACTGCCTGGCATGGCTAGAGAAGGGAAGTCAGATACAATGACTCCAATGATAAAGCAAAGCAAGATGCTACCCAGGGACAGTATAAGTCAGTCTTCCACTTCTCTCTCCAGTTCCTCCCTAGCTTGTCTGACACACCTTGCCTAATGATGTCCTTTAACTCTTCATTGTATTCACATCTCTACGTCTTGTTGACTTTCCAGTTTAAGTTTGAAAATTCCTCTCCATCAAGTCTAGACTGGGCCAGCATGGATGACATATCAGCTTCTAAAGATATGTGTTTTGTTTTTGTTTCCACAGGAAATGAGAGACTGTGGATTCATTCTGGGGTAAGAAAAATCAGATTTGATCAAGGAAGGCCCCCGAGAAATCTCTGATAGGAGCAGATGGCCCAGATATCTGAGTTCTACATCCAGAACAGATTCAAGACTGCTGCCTGAGATGATCAAGCCTCACAGGATACTCCAGTCAGGACTTAATCATAACTCAAAATTTTCTTTGGGTCCCCAAAAGATTATCAGTGCTCCCAATCAGCAGGAAGTAGCCTGGAAAAAACTACACCCACTTCCCAAAAAAGAATGGATTATGAATGTTTGCCTTTCTTTAGAATGTTGGTTACAAATTGTTATGGATAATGGTCAGTAGAAAAGCTAAACAAAGGAGATTTGATTTAGAGTTCTTGTTTAAAAGGGGGGGAAGGGGTGCTGTGGAACAATGGTCTTTTATCCTGTCACTTGTATTATTTTTAATAAAATGCTGATTGACCAGTAGCCAGGCAGGAAGTAGAGAGAGGGCAACCAGACAGGAAGTAGAGGTGGGGCAACGAGAATACGGGAAGAGGAAAGCACAGTCTGCAGTCGTGAGCCAGACACAGAGCAAGCAAGATGGACTGCCTCGCTGAAAAAGGTACCGAGCCACGTGGCTAACATAGACAAGAATAATGGGTTAATATAAGTTATAAGAGTTAATAAGAAGCTTGAGATACTAGGCCAATCAGTTTATAACTAAAAAAAAATCAAATATGTCTTTTACTACATATTTTACCTCTGTGATGTTCTACACGCACTGATCCCCCAAACTGTGAGCAATGAGCCTTTCCCCCTTCACACTGCTCATATCAGGTGTTTTCTTACAGGGCAGCAAAAGTAGTCCTGGTCTAACCACAGATTAATCTAACATTAGTTGGACAACAATGCCCTATAAAGGCATTATATAATTTCAGTACTGATATAATTTGTTATTATCAGAAAGCAATCAGCTATTGTTTAGTTATTTGGTCACCCAGTTACTATCAGTATTTAGTACATGTCAAACTCTGTGGTAGCTGTATATTTTCTCATTGCTTCTTCAAATCTGTTATAGGTGGGCCAGCCAGGTGGCTCAGTGGGTAAAAGTGCTTCTGCCAAGTGACCTGAGTTCAGTCCCTGGGACCCATATGGTTGAGAGGAGAAACACATGTTACATGTTCTCACATGGCGTTCTCTGACCTCCACATGTGTGCCTTGTCATGTGCACACTTGACAAAAAAATAAATGTAAAAGGATATTTTTATTGTGCTTATTGTGATGAACCAATAGCGAAATTCAACAGTGGATCTGATTTCAGTTACAGAAGGTCAACTGCCTTTTGCACAGCACACACACACACACACACACACACACACACACACACACACATTTTACCACCATGAATTAGCTAGACAGTCACTGAACAATTTAATTTTGTCCAATAGAAGTAAAAAAATTCATTCAAAATATTCTAATGTAGTTTTCTAAACTGGAAGACGAGAATATGCCTATTTCACAGTGGGATTTTAGAACTCAGTGCTAACGTGAGGTAAGCGACAATGAGGCTGTTTCTCAGTCAACTGGAGGCACAAATCTAGAATCTCAAAGGTTATTGTTTTTCAGAAAGAAGTGGAAGAACACGTGTGATATAAAACTGGAAGGAATGAGGTTGGGGTGGGTGGTATAAGTGGTAATGTAGGGAGAGAAGTAGAAAACAAAGATCCAAACCTATAAGAAAAACTCTGCATGAAACTACATATATGTAAAACTTTCCACATATATGTGGAAAGCTGCTACTGCGTATGCTAACTTGTGCCTAGCCTTGCTATGAGGAGTTGTGCACAGTCTTACCGTAACTTGATAGTCCATGTTCAGTTATCCCTGGAAGGCCTGTTCTCTTCTGAAGGGACACAGAGGAGGAAAGTGGATCTTGGGAAAAGGGGATGGGGATAGGGAAGAGTGTATAGAGGGGAAACTGTGGTCTGGATGTATAGAAAACAAAAAAACATAATTAAATTAAATTATAAATAATGATTGATAGCTTGAAGAATTATATAAGTACAAAAATTTCATCTGACTTTAAAAAAACTATAATTAAATGTATCTTTCTGGAGGATTTCTGAGTGGTTTAATCAGCTATCAATTGATATATGTATATATATCATAATTGTATATATTCTTATCAAAAATATATGAGTGTTCTTTTTTAATGTATATGAGTACCACATGCATGTCTGGTGCCCTGGCAGCCAGAAGGGGACGTCAAATCTACTGGAACTATTGTTACAGACAGAGATAAGCCAGCATATAAGTACTGACCGCTAAAACAAGTCCTCTGTCAGAGCATCAAGCGCTCATATCCACTAGGCCATCTCCAGCTCCTACAGATATTTTAATTTTTGAAACAGGGTCCCTGTGTAGCCCTGGCTTGCCTGAAACCTACTGGACATACAGGGCTGGTCTCAAACTCAAAGAGGTCTGCCTACTTCTGTCTCCTGAGTGCTAGGATTAAAGATTTATACGACCATGCTCAAGCAATTCTGATATCTTAAACTACCAGGAAAGTGAATTTCTAATCATATTATTATTGCTGTCGTTTTTGTGTGGTGCTGGGGATTGAACCCCAGACCGCGGCTTGTAGGCAGGCATTCTAATTCAGCATTGCGTTCCCCAGCCTTGCAGTCAGGTTATTTTCACACATACGCTGGCGGCAGCTGTGAAGGTGTGAACACACCAAGTGAAATGCTGACTTCTTTAATATCCCCGAGATGCGTCATATTACATAAAACAAAGGCAGAATTCATGGTTTGGCACAAGAACATAAGGACAACTAAGTTTTTCTTTTGTTAAGTATGAAATTTCAGAATCGTAACTTTGGAAACAAACCAACTTTAGGTTAAAAACACCTGGTTCTAGCGCTCACAGCCAAGCTGCTATAACAACCATTTCTGCTCAGATAAAACTGCTTTGGGAAAGTAAAATGACTATAACCCCAGTTTTCAAATTTCACATGTTTCACTAAAGCTAATTTACCAATTTAACAAGCCTAGGGTTTATACACTTTGCACTTTTCAGAAAAGATCGTCAATACTTCATAGCTCATTGGTCCATTGGTCGTATGGGAACAGGAAGCGGAGGATGATGGGTAAACACTGTGTTAGTGACCTTTCTTGCTGCCGTGACAAAATTCCTGATAAAACCAACTTGCTGAAGGGAAGGTTTGCTTTGGCTCACAGTACAGTCCTCTGTGGTTCAGAAGGCTTGGCAGCAAGAGCAGGAGGCAGCAGGTCACATGACGCCACAGTAGGGAATTGGGGAGGGTCAAAAGCTACTGCGCAGCTCATTCCTCTCCTTTCCATCTTTTTCATTTAGCCCAAGACCCCAGCCCACGCGATGGTGCAACCCATATTCAGGGTGGGGTTTCCCTCCTCAGACAAAGCTCTTGGGAGCACCCTCACATTTACACCAGAGATGTGTATCTCAAGTAATTGCAACTCTAATAAAGTTGAGTGAAAATTAACCATCACAAAGATATTCAACATGATTAAAATAGAGTTCTATTAAGAAAAATAAATAGGCTGCATTACCTGAATGGGGGAGGCACAAAAGAAAGTCTAGTTGACACATCATGTTTTGTAACCCATAACTCAGAAACTTACCCCAGCAACCATGAACCAACACTCCCAGTATATGAATTATAATTACCCTAATCTGTAAGTAGACCTCAAACCCTTTTGCTTGGATTAGAGTTGTCCTTGGCAGGTCCTTTTCCAAATAAAATATGTGCTGTGGTTCAGTCCTTTGACCCATTGTCTCTTTTATCTCCTCTCTGCCCTTCACTCCCATCTCTTTTCTTCTAGAACCAAAAGGGAAATATAAGTAAAGTATTTGTCAGAGTTCTAGGAGTCAGTTCAGCCAATAAGCAGTCTCTTGAGAGGGGCTGTGGGGTTCCTTGACTTGTAGCAGCCAGACGTTCAGGTGGCTTGAGTATGCAATGAAATGGGGGTCCGGGATGTGGCACGGAACCCTCCACTATGGGACCTGACTCCCAGGTAATATCCAATCTCTAAGAGATTAACTGAGTTGTGGGGCACCCACGTGTCATCCTCCAAAGGACTGCATGGTTCATGAAGGAAATCCTCATGTATTGATAACCTGAAGTAAAGTCAGGAAATAGTTTCTCACTTCCTGTTAATACAGCATAGCTGAGAACAGTTCAGAGGTGCACCGCACTCTGACAGTTCTGGAAGCCCATCAGTCCTTCCCCATCTTTCACCAGCATGGGGTATGTGAAAAGGGGGAGCCCTGGGTTATAGGCTGCCCCTGCCTGCCACCATTCACTCCTCAATTTTCTTCATAGGCATTATCCCGCTTGCCTCTTTCTTACAAACCTACATCCTCCCCATCAGGCTGCCATAGTCAGAAGGCCCTGGAGAATGCTAGCTCTTGGAGAGTGTTCATGGCATCTGAGGTTATTTAATAGCACACACAACTCCTTTCTTATCTAGCAAGAGGTATCATTTATTTCTATACGCATCCTTCTAATTTTTAGCAGCTAAGCTTGTTCATGCCTCTTTGGGAAACACCCCTGTTGGTCAGGTGGAAATATAAGTAAGCATGCCTTGTTGACAGCGAGGTATAAAATGTGTGCACACAATTCTGTCACGGATATAAGATGTAGCTGTGTCATTTCAGATAACAGTTTAGATGTTATTGCAGGCTTTGTGCATATCTAGAAAATCACATTAAGGAAATCCACCCATTTCTAAAAATAAGTATTTGAGCTTAGCTTTGGCTTGAAGGACACTGGGGTGGGGCTGGGGAGTAATAAATTCATTTCCATTTGTTATTCTCAATTAGCTGCAATGTCTCATTCATCAGCATCAAAGTAGGAATTGAAGATGACCAGGGAAGCAAGTTATTTTACGGAAGTTGGGTTGAACTACAGTATAGAAGGGACGTTCTCTTCAGGACAGCCCGTTAAATCCTGAGGTGCTAAGGGTTTAGAGCTGGGTCTTTTCCTTCTGGCTTTCCCCAGTATTTAATTAAAAGCAGGCCTGAATACATAAAGAATCCATTTCATGCCCCTCTCTTTTTAAATGAGACTCATTTTAGATCTGTCAGATATGAATCTGGTATTCTGTTTCCATTCACATTCCTTTATGGATTAGTTTGATACCTTTATCCATTCTTTGCAGACATCAAGCAGTGGTCTCTGGTGAATGCTACAGTGTGATGCTCAGCTTAAATCTTAGTGGACTCAATTGACTTCAGTGAGAATTGCTGCTGGGTTGACTGGAACATAATTTGTAGCTGGTATCCTTCAGGGAGAACTTTTAAAAACAGGAAATGACATTTAAAAGGTCTTTATGGAGAAATATTGACTTCTTGGGGTGTTTTAGGGCCCCAACTTTCTAGAACTTTTCTCTTTCATAAGAAGATAGCATGAATATTTGGTAATTGTTCTCCAATAATCAATATGAGATTTTTAAGTAAACAATTTGTAATTTGTTTCTATATATGAACTTTATGTTATTGGAAACAAACCAATTATTAGCAAATAATTGAAGCACATAAATTCACAGTTATTTTAATATGGAGTTTCTTTCCTTTATGTGGCCTAAAGGAAAACAGACTACGGAGTATGTGCACCACACAAGTTGGGTATCTTTTTATAAAGCATATTTATAAGAAATCAGTAAACATTTTAGAGAATGTATTCATTTTTTTCTAAAGACTACTTAAGCATGAAAGCTGGGTAAAAACAAAGCTAGATACAACATTCCATATATATTTAATTCCATATATTTTAATTGATTTCATTTTATTACAATTTAAATGTGCCTTTATTGAAAAACATGATGAAACAGGTATACTAAAATATTTAACTTAGATATGGTAAAAGCATTTAGGAAAATATTAAATATCTTATGTATACACATAATTCAAACTATTATTACTGTATTTTTGTATGCAGTAATACATTAAAAATGCAACATTTTTCCTCATATTTTTACATTCCTTGGTTGGCTGTTTTCTATTAGCTACCATTATATTAATGGCATTATATATATGGTAATATATATATTAACCATTATATTATGGTTAAATATATTAATAAACATTTTTGAAGTTTGAAATCTTTAGCCAGTAGAAAATTCAATTAAAAATAGATTACCAGATCCCCTTTCCAGTGCTATACATGTGTGAATGAGTTTCACCCCTAAAACATCTATGATGTAAGTCCTATCTTTTCTGTAACATAGTGATAGTCCCAATAGAGAAACTGAGGAACACAGATGCAGTGGCTCTGCTTTTCATCAGACAGGGTTTTGAAATCTTATTGCCAGCTCCTTCACCCTGAACTCAGTACACCAGCTCTCTACATTTTTGACCTGAGCCGTTTCTCCTCAGGGCTAAATACTCAACCTTGGCAACACCCTGCATGTCTGACATCACTGCAGAGTTAATTCTGTAGAAGGGCAGCAGGCAGGGGCTTCATTTTGCTTCCAATACAGACAACAGTGGTGCATTTCCTTGAACTACTCGGAACTGATTTTGTCTGCGATAGATAACTTTCAGATTTAAAACTGACCCTGCTATATGAATCCCAGCTTTATTGTTCAACATTATTTGAATCAGACCTATAAAATCCAATTTCATAAGTAATATATCAATACTGACTTGAATGACATGAAGATTTAAGGAGGCATGCCTCACCACTTATAAATTATCTGTATCATGTGACTCTACATGACACAAATGGGATAGGTCGCATATAGGAATTCATCAGATGAGCCTGGGTTGTTTGAGACAGGCACTTTAACCAGTGCTGGGCCTCATTCATTGCCAACAGAGGATATAACATTGATATATAATTTATATTTTACATTTTAAATTTTTCTGCAATACTCAGAATCAAAGGCAGAATTAATGTAAAGTATTTATGTGTATGAGTGTGCATCAGACTAGAAACTGTACATCTTTCATCCTGTGAGCCACTCTATCTCCTTTTGTTTTTCACAGAAGGCTCTGCCCTAGAGCCTAGGGTACAAAATGATGAAGGAAGATTTTTTTCTACGTTTTTCTACAATATGGAGAATCAAAGGTGGAATTAATACAAACTATTACTTTTATTTTATTTGTGTGTGTGTGTGTGTGTGTGTGTGTGTGTGTATACCAATGAGCAGTAAGGAGGTCAGATGGTTGTAATCTACTATATAGATTCTGGGAACTGAACCAGGTCTTTTGCAAGTTCTGTTATCATGGAGACATTTCTCTGCCCCATAGACTCACTTTTTATAACCATATTTCATTTATAACCATCACTGTGTAAAAGAGGAAGCCTGCCAGAACTGATCCAAGACATTCCTATAAACAGTGTTGAAATCAGAAGCTCCCACAATGTTGTGATATGAAAGACAGGATTCCATAGTTTTAAACCATCAATAAGTTAGCAACAACAACGGAAACTTATGAGAATTAGACTAGAAAACTGTTGTATCATTCATCTTATGAATTATACCCCTCTCATGTTTCACGGCAGGCTCTGTCCTAGAGACTAGGGTCTGAAAGGACTAGGGCACACCCTCTGCTTTCCAGGAATTTGAAGCTAGCATGGTGAGAAGTAAACAAATTAGGAAAATTCAGTGTGAGGAGTCTTGCCCTTGCAGGAGGAGCACAATGAAGACAGTACCTCTGGCCAGAGCTGGCAGAGGAGCAAAATGATGCAATCTGTTCAGGAGAACATTTGGCAGTTTATTTTCGAGCTTTAAAAAATGCATACACCCAGGAATTTTTCTAAGAATGGGTCCTGCTGAATTAGGATGGAATGAGCATGAGAATTTTTAATGAGACTGTCATTGTGTCATGCTTATAAGAGTTAAATATTTTCAACAGCTCCTCTCGACCGGAGAGAAACTAGTATATGGACTGTGCTCCGTGTTTTATGGATTATTACAAAAATTTGAAAACTTTTCTATGAATATTAAAAACTATAGGAGAATACAGAGATCACTCAGGGGTTGAGAATACTCATTGCTCTTAGAGAGGATGGCAGCTCATGTTAAGTGACTGGCAACTGCTTGTAACTCCAGTTTCGGGAGGTCTGGCATCTTCTTCTAGCCATCACAGCATGTGAATGCATGTGTGTGCATCCGCCTACACACACACACACACACACACACACACACACATGCACGCACACACGCACTTTCACACAAGTGCATAGTGTTTATAAAAAGCTATGAAAAATTCACATCATTTAATAAATAATGGAAAATAAAATATAAAAACATATAAATCATTTACTAAATTAGTTTTCTTATTGTTAATGCTTGCTTGGGGGTTTGCAAACTATAAAATTAAATGTAAATATACAAAAATGCTAACAATATTTATCCCTCTTTCCGCAGTTGATAGTATTACTTTGTTGCAATTGAATATTTGTGTTTGTTTACTTGTAATGTTATGTCATTAACTATCTGAAAGCAGAATTTGGTGACAACAAAGTACTGTCTTGGAGAGAGTGCCTAGGTGTGTGTTATTGTGGTTCCTTTGTTGTTTGCATTTTAGTTTTGCTGCATTTTGTTGATTATAGCCTGATTTGATCTCTTTCTAGATTCTCCCATCTGGGCTTATTCCTCTCTTCACTCTGAAGTATTATGTCCAGTGTTGTCTTTAGGGCTATTTGGTGAAGATTAATTTGTTTACACTGTTTGTATCATGGAAACTGTTTCTTTCTCTTTCCGCTGTGGTACAGTAGTCTAGGTTGGAGGTCACGGTTTTTTAGAGATTGGAGTGCATTGCTCCAAGCTCTTCTGGCGTTACAAATATTCATTGAGAAACAGGGTGATATTTTGATGAATTTTTGCATATATGTAACTTGCTTTTTCTCTTGAAGTTTTCAGTACTTTTTCTTTGTTCTGTATATTTAGTGATATGCTGTGGGGAGTTTCTTTTTTGGGCTTCAGTTGGGTTTCTGTGTGACTCTTGTATATGTATTGGTATGCCTTTCCTCAGTTGGGGGAAGTTTTCTTCTACATCTTTTGGAAGACCTGGTCTATGCCATTGGCCTAGAATTCCTAATCTTCTTATATGTCTTTAATTTGAAGATTTTGTCTTTTCACGGTGTCCCACATTGCCTGCATCTTCCTTTCCAGTGCTCTAATGCTTCCCACATTCTTGGCCTGCGTTGTCTCATTTCTGTGCTTTATCTTTCAGTCCTCTTAGTGGTCAATCAAGTTTTTGTGTCTTCTTTAAACTCTTTGAATTCTTTGATAAAGTTCATGATTTTTTTATTTTAAATTCTGTGTTCTAGGGTTCTTCTAGAGAACATTCCTACAAGACTCCTGGGATTGATGGAAGACATTCTGTCTTGGCCATTCGTGTGGTTTTTGTGACATAACATGGTAATGTGAACTTCTTTCTTTTGTTGTGTGTCTGACGTGAGTCTGTTCATCCCCCTACCTACCCCAAGATTGAACCAGTGACTGGATCCAGGCGAGGTAAAGTGGGTGTATGTGTTTTGTGACTGGCCTAGGCAAAAATGGCTCCAGAATAATAGGCCTGTAGCTAGGCCTGTGGGTATAGAAAAGGTGGCATGTGGAGGATAGGTGGAGGGTGGGAAAAGAAGAGAGACACTTTCAGGCAAAGTGGTCTTTTGTTGTTCTTCCTTTGTTATTTTGAGACAGGGTTTCTCTGTGCAGTTCTGGAACTCACTCTATAGACTAGAATGGCCTCAATCTCAGCGATCCTCCTGCCTCTGCCTTCTGAGTGCTGGGATTAAAGGTATGTGCCACCACCACCTGGTCTGCAAAGGGGGCCTCTGAACAACGATAAAAAAACTGGAGAGGGAAGGAGAGAGAAAGAAAAGAGAGGAGGAAGATGGAGAGAGATTGAGAAAGAGTAATTAGTTTAAGAAAGAGGGGAGCATGTGAGATGGAGGTGGGAGGCCATGGAGGAGGAGGCCACAACCATATTGACAAATGGAAGGCCCAAATCAGAGGCATGAGGTGTTGAAGATAAGTGAAGTCCATCTGATTGCAGCCTGACATAGCTTGATGCAGTTCCTGTTTCAACAGCAAGTGAAAGATAGCCGGTTCCCTGCATGATTCTAAGCTAGAGAACAGCATTTGGGAGCTGAAACTAAGCCTCAGTTATCTTGCTGTTTAGGCAGCAACCCATCTAAGAGAAGGCTAAGGAGGGACTCAAACTTGTCTTCCTCCTTAAAGCCATACCTTGTTCCCCTCCACTCTGCTGTCCCTTTGTCATCTTGCCCTCTGTGAGTAACTCTACACCTGCACCACACAGCGGCAAGGGAAATGAGAGGGGGAGTCTCATCCAGTTAATAACATTGTCAACAGAAAGCCTTATCTTGCTGGCACAAATTCGACTTAATACAGAAAAGAATTCAGAACTCCCTGCAAATCCCACAACCTTTCCTTCACATGTTTTTTCAGTCTCAATGAGAGTTGCTACATAGGCCAGTTCATAAAAAGCAACATGAAAAATAATGTTTTATTCTAACAATCTTTCCATTTTTAACATTTTTATGCTCATAAAATGACTTCCACAGTCACTTTCCCTTGCTAATTTAATATGTTTTATTGTTTAGTATGCTTTTTGATACCTCTTTTCATTTTTAAATTAAAACATACTTTCTCTGAAAAAAAAACTAAGCTGATTATTATGTTTTGAGTACCAAGAGTTCACCATGCCAAAATTACAGCAATCATTGTCTTTGAGATTGGACTAAGTACACTAAATTGAGCTGTCTGTCAGAGGTTTCTTAAATTTATTTGAACAGCAGAATTGTAAACACACGAGAAAACAGCTTACTGCAATGTAAATAGTCTTTCCATGTGCTGCTGCGTGCAGAACAAGTTTATTTAATGTAATGCATTACACTCGCCCATCATTGCTACTTTTCAGTTTATACTTTTATGGTAACAAACAGTTAAAATAAGCAGAGCTGTCATATTAAAATCAAATAGAAGGTTAGGCATTCATCTTCCTGTTTAAAAAAAAAAGGATATTTCTCGTCCCATACTTAGATACTATCAGACCACACTGTTGATTAAAGAGTCTCAATCCCCAATATTGATTTATGAATCGATTCTGACCCACACAATTCACCTCTAGTCCACACTGTCAGTATCTCCTTTCTGTGTTTTTCTCATCATAAGCAACATGGGATGAGAAGGTATTTTCATGCTGGGATGATGGCTCAGTGATGGGCAAGAATGAGGACCTGAGTTTGGATCCCCAGCACTTAGATGAAGAAGGATGAACATCTGCAATCTTAGTGCTCCTGCTGTGAGATGAGAGGAAGAGACAGGAGAATCTGGAAGGTTGAAGGCCAGTTAGCCTGACATATGCAGAAGTGGGCAGCAACGTCATCCTGTCTACAAACGAGCACACGCATTTACAACCACACTTAGATACATACCTATACCATGTGAACAAACACAAGAAACACACACACACACACACACACACACATACAAACACACATGCATACATGCACACACACACACACACACACAAAGAAATAGCTATTTTGCTGGGCTAAAACTGCTAGGGAGCTTTGTGTTAATAATTAACACTAATAGTCCTGACTTCTTTAAGAATTAACTATCCAACAGCCTAATCAATGAACGGGTCAAGGATATAAACAGCTTTCATAGGATGAAGCACGATGGCCAATACACACGTAACAAAGTTGCCAACAATACCAGCCACGAGCTACATGTTAATAAAAGCTACACCGAAATTCCAGATCACACCAGTCAAAAAGCTGGTCATCAAGAAAACTCCTAATGGCAAAGGCTGGCAGAGCTGTGGACAAACAGAAACCCTTATACACCCTTGGAGGGGATGCAAACTTCCAGCCCCTACGGAAGTTAGTATGGAGGTTCCATAAACAAAAACAAACAAAATTAACAAACTACAACAAAACCCATCATTTTATCATTTTAAAGTTGGTAACTTAAGCAATGACCAAGCTGTCTAATATCTCAAATGTAAAAGGTGAATTATACAGGATCATCACATGTACTTTTTTGGGCCCAAAGCGGTGTAGATGACACTGTGCTTGTGTCTGAGGTGGAAAAGATGTATTTCTTATGTGCCAGGCCCTTTGCTAGCTCTGTTTCAGGGTTGTCTCATTTAACCTCTTCGAATCCTTTCACAAAGCGTTGTTAATTGTTGGTTTAAAACAACAGCCCTGTCACTAGGAGTGATTGACTCCTCCTCACAGACTACAGACAGGGCCATGGGAGAGTCATATTTCATCAGGGTCTAAGAGAGTGTCAACCTTCTTAATCCGGGCCCCTTTAACATAGTTCCTCATATTGTGGTGACTCCCCACCCCCCACACACCATAAAATTACTTTGTTGCTACCTCATAATTATAATTTTGCTACAGTTATTAAGTGTAATGCAAACAACTGAAATGCAGAATATCTGATATGCAATACCCGTGACAAGGTCATTCGAGCCCCAAAGGGATCATAATCCACAGGTTGGGAACTTTTGGTCTAAACGCTGGGTTGGGTTAAATCATTATTGTACCTATCAACCCAGCCAAAGCTCAAGAAGATACCAAAAGGGATGGGCACACTCAGAACACATTAATTTGTGATATCTATCAATCCACTAGTATCTTCCTCATAGAGTCCAAATTTTAGGCTTGTTTTCCAATCTGGACCCCAAATTTCAGATTCAGGGTAAGTATTGGTAAGATTTTACTTAGTGTGTGTGTGGGGGACCTTTTATTTAAGTGTTTCAAGAAAAAAAACGTGCAAAAATGAAAGCAAGTTTTCTTACTTTGCCATCCTTTGTGTCCAAAATTCCTGGGATAGTGTAAGGAAAAATATATATGAAAACTAACAAGAGAAAATTACCTTTCTTCAATCATCTCTGTGTATGGTACTTGACATACATATAAAAATTTGCTAAGAGTTTCTCTCCTTTTCACTAAGAGAAAAATATCCTGTGATTCCAACTTAACTTGTAAATGATTCTGAAAAATAAATAAATAAATTATGTGAAATCATTTTGTGAATATTTTAAATGTTAATTAAATTTAAGTTGCTGATGAAATTGATTGCATGCATACAGGCTCACGGATTACATTCCATTAAATAACATTGGTAAAATGCAGCATGTATAGTAATCAAAAGGGGGAAACCTCACCGCAGCTGACCACCAGAACAAAAGTGAGTAGTTTTAGCTATGGCTGCAAGCATTGCTTTACACTGTGTTTCTTCACTTTCCAGGCTGCTAATTGAGTATACTGGCATTCGCTAAACACCTTTTAAAACTACTGTTTACCTAGCCACTCCCCATTTCTAAATGGATAGTGTGATTGCTGCAATTTTCCCTACTTATCATAATTCAATACTGGAAGTGCACATGGCCTTAATCACACTAAGCAATATTTCAGTAGGATGGGTCCTCGGAGGTGGACTTCCACATCACCAAGCTGTTTTCCCAGGAATTCTGTCAATTGTAGTGATCTTTGTAGCACCATATCTGGTCATTCCTATTGCATTTTGACTGCCATTGAAATGTCATTCTGGATCTGGATTACTTTTTTCACTGTGAGAAAGTTACAAAAATACACACATACACATGCACACACACATACACACATAATATGATACAAGTGATGGGATACTTTATGTTAATAGCTAACACTAACAATCCTGTCTTCTTTTAAAATTAGTTATCTAGCAAACTAACCAGTAAACGGGCAAAGGATATGAATAATTTTCATAAGATAAAGTATATATATATGCCAAGGAAACTGCACCCTTGAAATTTCAAAAAATGAAAATTATGTGGTCACCTATACAACACCTGCACAAGGACACCATAAGTTGACATGTCAACGTGGATGGGAGAAATCTTAAACAAAGCCCCACCCCTAGATGAAGAGCTCCAGGTAATTAATGGTTGCTGACAGAAGCAGAATTAGTCTTCTCTAAGGACAAGTCCATTGTTCACTACAAGTTTTCCAGTCTCTATCCATGAGCCCTAACAGAAATACATCTGAGCAATGCTGTTGTGGTTCATCTTGGTTTTCAACTTGACTGTGTCTGTAATCAACAAAGACACATGTGGCTGGACATACTTGTGAGGGATTTCCTTGACTGGATCATTTGAGGTGAGAGGACCCACCATAAATCTGGGCTACACATTTTTGTGGCAACTCACATAAAAGGATACAGAAGAAAGTTCTTGCTGTTTGCCTGCTTGCCCTCACTCTTCCTGGCAAGTTCATGTGTCCTGCTTCTGCAACATTCCTTTGCCAGTTCTGCAACATTTTTTGCTTGTGATAGGACCTACTTCTCTGGATTCCAACAATGACAGATAACCAGTAGCTCTCTAGGACCTGGACTCCAGAAGCAGAATGGGACTGTTAAGATATAAACTCAACTACTGACTAATACAACATCAAACAGTCATCAGGCTATGTATGTGTGCATACATATATGTACATATTACACAATATATATGCTTAGATACACAATTTATACATACATAGCAGTAGAGGGGTGGTGACACAAGAGAAGTTGGAGAGAAAGAGAGAGGCAACAGAAATTATATGAAATTCTCAAAAAATTAAAAAATTAATGTATCAAAATTTTACTATGCCGGTTCTACTACTTCTCTAATATTAATTGTAGTATTTTATTTTTGCTTAGACATTTTTATTTCTACTTAGTAAATGAATGGTCAAATACATTGGTCATTAAACTGTGCGGTTCATATTGGTTACATTTTCTTGGTTACCAGCTATACTCATTTAATCCAGTTCCTAATTTAATCCCTAATTTGGCTCAGGATTTGTGCATAATAACTTATTCAAATTTGGATCTGTGTTATTTCCTATGTCTGCAAGAGTTCTTAGAAATCCAACCTTGATTAAGATGGGTGGTAGCTAACTAACCCATTATTTTTGATAACCGACTTGTGTCCCCTGTAATTGGTTATTTTGTCTTCATTTCCCACTGGAATACCCTTCAATGGCAGGTTGAATTTCTCTTCTTTATGAGCAGTACATTCTGTAATTCTTATCTCCATGGATAGATGGATGGAAGGAAGGAAGGAATAATGGGTGAATGGATGGATGATTGGATACATGAGTAGAAGGATGGACATTGGTGTTGCTAGTCAGGCTTAATGGCATTTGACTTATTAAGTACTGTGCAATCACTGTCATAAATATTAACTTTCTGATTTATGACATTTCCTATTTCTAACCAGATTTATACACTTATAAGGGTCAGAAATCCACCTCTTAAGACATAAGAGGTGTCAGGTTTTGAAATTCCCAGAAATCTACAAGGATGACCCCAGCTAAGATCCCTAGCAATAGTGGAGAGGGTGCCTTCTCTTGTAATCAGATTGGTGACTACCCTAACTGTTATCACAGAAACTTTATCCAGTAACTGATGGAAGCAGATGAAGAGATCTACATCCAAGCACAAGGTCTAGCTAAGGGGATCCAGTCAAAGAGAGGGAGGAGGAATTATATAAGCAAGGGGCAAGGGCAAGATCATGATGATGAATCCCACAGAGACAGTTGACTCTAATTTGTGGGAGTTCATGGACTGACAGTTGTGGACCCTGCATGAGACTGAACCAGACACTCTGCATGTGGGCAACAGTTTTTGTAGCTTGGTCTGTTTGTGGGACCACTCTGACAGTGGGGACCAGGCTGTATCCTTAGTGCCTGAGCCGGCTTTTTGAAGCCCATTCCATATGGTGGGATGCCTTGTTCAACCTTGATGTGTGTGTGTGTGTGTGTGTGTGTGTGTGTGTGTGTGTGTGTGTGTGTGTGGCAGGGGCTTGGTCCTGCTTCAGCTGAATGTGCCAGGTTTAGTTGACTCCCCATGGGAGTCCTTACACTTTCTGATAGATAGGGGTGTTGATAGGGGTGGATAGATAAGAGTTGATAGGGGCGGATTGTGGAGAAGAAGAGGGAATAAGAGAGAACTGTGGTTAATAAGCAATATTAATAATAAATTAAAAAATAAAGTATAAAAAATACAAGAAGTTAATTGTCAAACTTCTACCTCCTCCCCATGTTGTAGATGAAGGCTGCACTGCCCACCAACAACCATAAGACAGATATTTGTGCACACTGCTCAGTCAACCCTACCTTGGTGAAAAGACATTTCTTACTCCAGATCTGAGCAGTCCTGCTGTGTGATCACGGTCCAGTTTCTTCCCTGTGTTCACTTCCCTTTGTTATCAGGAAGAAAGTATGACCTTCCTCATGAAGGTCCTACAAGGGGTAAATAGGATAGAGCTGGGTAGCTGGCTCGAGGAGCTCTTATCCACTAACACCAGCACCATTTTATTAGACCAGTTAGCCTTGATCAGGTATTCATCATTTCATTCACCATTTATCCTCTGTGGAATCAGATATGTTTTAGAAAACAATTTGTTCCAAACCTACATGGATAAATTTCCCAATATTCTTCTAGTTTATACTGTATTATTGCACACTAAGATAATTCCTACAAGATCATGGATGTTATCATTGGAAAACCCAAAGGTCAACAGCGCAAAAGACAATCGTCATGGGTCTCCCTACAGTTGAGGCTTTTGCATCCTTCTTGTCATCACCACCAGAGATCATGAACATTGTCCTTGTTCTTTTCATCTCCACCAATGACAATCAACAACCCAACCTTTCTGCTTAGGAAAGATCTTCTTTTCTCTCTAGTTCTCTTAGTTCAGAACATTCCTCAGAATCACTGGAGAGCACACACTTTTCCCTGGACACTTTTCTCTTCATTCATATGTGTTATATTCTTCATTCGATGGTCACTCTGATTACAGCATCCAATCTCAGTTTACCCCTTAAATTGTCCTTCCAATCCTCCATCCCTCCATCCTTCTCCTTTTGTCATGTGTGACCTTTTTTTCTTGGCAAAATCCTACCCACCTTTCAAACTGTGGTTCCTCCGGCAGGACCTCAAATGGTCTTTCCTGTTCCCTCCAGCCGTTCCAGCACAAATTAATTGCTTCCTCTTTTATAAATCCCCAGTATTTTATATACTTCTCAATTTATTCAAAACATTCCTTCTATTACAGTTGTGTATGAAATGTCTGTCTTGCCTAATGTCTTGTTTATCTTTGGGTGACCCACTGTACCTAGCAGAATATCTGTGTGTCATTTAACTGTTTTAGACCTTCTGTTCTTTCTTTAAAAAAGAAAGTAAATTAAAATGCATGGCATTGAAGTACAATAGACTTTCAAGTCAGGCCTACTCTGGAGGCTGAGGCAATAACATGGCCTGCCTGGACTACAGAGTGAATTCAAGACTAGCCTGGAAACCTACTAAGATTCTGTCTCAAAAGTTAAAAAAAAAGAAAGAAAGAAAGAAAAAGTCCAGAGAGTTTGAGAAGAAGCAAAGGGAACCCTGACAGCCCCAGCCTGGTAAGTGGCCTTATCAGTCAAAGGCTGTGACGATAGTTAACAAATCAAATGATACCTCCCAAGCCATGAGGGTGGGGTAGGGCAAGCTTTTAACAGTAAATTCAGAAGGACTATGAAATCTGGAAAAAAAAGTGCGCCCATATTTAACGCAAAGAATGAGGCGAGGGAGGCCATCATGAATGCTTGCTGAGTTCGCAAACCACTGAGGCTCTACTCAAATAGCTATGGCTTTTACTGGACCTGAGGGAGTTCACATTCTGTATTGACTAATGCTAAACATGGAGTCTTTCCCTCACATGTCCATTTTCTTGGCATTGTTTCAGAATTAAAGTAAGCACCTTCTTGCTGAGTATTCTCAATTTATTTTTTTACCTCTTTGTTTGCCTCATTGTCCTCAAACAGTCGGAAAAATCCACTCCTGCCGGGACGCAGCCACTTTCTTCCATAGACACTCTAACATGATCTTTGCAGGCCCAACTCTGTCTGTGCTTACATAAATAGCAATTATTTTCTCCAGACACAATGTCCATGATTATTTTTTCAAGGAAATCACTATCAATTTCATATTTATAACACTACAAAGTCTTCCTGGTCAAACTGTCGAGACCTTGAATAAGAACTACCTGTTTTGTTGTAAGACTGTGTCAGAAACTATGAGAAGAAAGGCAAAAATTATGCAATCCTCACTGCACCCCTCAAACACATGAGCATCTCATGAATGACTTACCAAGCTCTCTAAGCACCCCAAAATTATAATCATACATAAGAGGAGAAAATATTGTAAAACTACTTGAAGTGCTTTTATGTGAGCACAGTTACTGCATGCTTTGGCAATTCTATAAAACAGAACAAAATAAACTTGGTTTTCTCACAATAAAATACATACAAGCAGTCAGGCAGTGGTGGTGCATGCCTTTAATCCCAGTACATGAGAGACAGAGTCAGGGAGAGCTCTGTGAATTCAAGGCTAGCCTAGTCTACAGAGTGAGTTCCAGGACAGCCAGGGTTATACAGAGAAATCTGTATTGAAAAACAAAAACAAAACAGCAACAAAAAATGAATACAAACATCAAGCCTAAGGTTTTACAAACCAAATAAAGATCTGAAGGGTGGGAAGCTTTATCATAATTGCCATTTTATCCTAAATTGTAAATCCATTTCTAATACCTAAGACTTGATTAAAGGGTAGGTATCATCCCTTCTGCCCCTAGAGGTCAATAAGAGCTCCATCCACTACCAGGAGAGAAGGATATGCTGAGGATGTTGTAGGACAGAGTGAACATAGGCTGGAAGTATGAAAGAAGCCATGCTTATCCGACCATGTCTGTGAACTACAGAGAATGTTTAAAATACTGCCCTCACAAGAGCCCTTTCAAGCCTAAAGACGACCTGGGCCATGCATTTCATGCAAGTTTTGAATCTCTTGCTTGAGGGTTTTTCCTTTTTCTAATCAGAACAAAAATAAATCATGAGAGGATTGATTGGAAGCCCCTGGCCTGGGAGTTGCCCCTGTCTGGACTCCAACTCCCAGCCTGCCAAGCGTTGACCCCTCCCCCAGGGAGGGTCAGAACCACTCCCACAGGCTATTTAGGCTCACAGTGGAAAAAGGAACACTTGGTTTCAGGTTTGCATGGGCTCCTTTACTTACCATGCATCAGAGTGCAGCATTTATTAAACTCAGGCATTTTAGTTCGGTCTAATCTGGTTTGATTGGAGTTCATTTGTGTCAGTGCAGCAGGTTTTATTAAGATTAAACCAAACTAATGGAGGTTCCACCAAAAAGGGTCTGTTTTTTCCTGCAGGCCCAGGGCCCAGGGCTGCCTGCTGGAAAATGCCCTTCCTGTGTACCCTCCTCCAGGCACCATCGGCTTTACTCGGTGAGTTCTCCTCTTAAACTGCATTGCCATTAGGGTCTTGGGGTGACCCATTCGCTTTGGGGGCTTTCATTGAAGCCATGGGCCTGAGCTGGAAGCCTGAGCTACATGGCGAAAGCCAGGGGTTTTCACTGAGATGGGACTTGGGTGTGAGGAGACTTCCCCCATTCATTTCTCATGCACCCCCATTTTTGACTCAAGGGCACTGACGGACGCATCACAACAGGCTTGAGTCACACAGACATGCGCTTAAAATGGGTTTCTTGCAATTCCAGGCCAATTCCAAATTGCCCTTAGGCCACCTTTTAGTCTCCCCACTTCCATCTCTCTCTTTCTCTGCTTATTCACAGCCAGTGCTCTTGTCCTGCCCAACTTCTGTCTCTCTGTCTTTCTCTGTCTCTGTCTCTCTGCTTATTCATGGCCAACTTTCCTGTCCTGCCCCCTTCACTACCTGCCCCCCTTATTCGCAGCCAGTGCTGTCATCTTGCCACCCCACTTCTGTGCATGTGTGTGTGTGTGTGTGTGTGTGTGTGTGTGCTTATTCGTGGCTAACACTCTCATCCCATTCTGGATTTGGGGATCTAAGCCCACTCCCTTTCCATTGGCCGAGGACAGCAGAGGCCATCACCAGTCCCTTAGGAATGGTGCTTGCCTATCAACTGTTTCCTTAGCCTCTGCCACCTATGCCAGGATCACTCTAACCCCGCTCTGCTAGACTTCTTTCTCCATTCTCATAAGCCCTTTCTACTTTCATGTTGCAATGCACACACACACACACACACACACACACACACACACACACACACCTAGATTTCCTATGAGAGAAAATATATGATAACTGTCTTTCTCAGTCTTGTTTATTTCATTTAACATGGTGGGACCCAATTATATCTTTTTTCCTGTGAATATCATACATTCCTGTTTATGGCATAATAAAATTCCATTGTGTCCATGCACATATTCTTTATCCATTCACCTGTCATATTTTAAAATACAATCCCTGAATTTGGTATACCCTAGGGCTGTCCCACTATGTTACATCCCCAGCACTGTTTATTTGTTGATGATAGCTCTTTCCATACCTTAGCTGTTCTGAATAGTGTTGTATTATTGTTTATGAATTTATCTACAACTGGCAGTTCAAATAAATTTTCTCATTATCAATGTTTCTTCACATTACTTTAAATCCATCAGCAATTAATTATGCATACTTAAAATAAGCATGTGAAATTTTATAACCTTCCACTAATAATCACTACCATGAGGATTTTCGGGGATCTGCTAGTTAATGAATTTACTGTAATACTATAGATACTCAACAATCAAAATCTGGCAAAATGGGCAGTGGCTGAGCAGTAGAGCATTTGCTTGACAAATAAGAGATCCCAGATTCAACCCCTAGTACTGTAAACAAGATAAAATAAAATTAAAACATAGCAAAGCAAGATTCCAACTGGAATAATGTCTACCTTAAACAAAAAATGGAAAAAAATGAAATGTATGCCCTGGCAATGCTGAAGCACACATGGGCAACCCATATATGGCGCTTCAGTTGAACTTGTCCATATTGGATTTCATGGTTTAAGTTGATAAGGATGACTGACCAGATCTCTTCCCAATGAGGGCACCAGATCTCATTACAGATGGTTGTGAGCCACCATATGGTTGCTGGGAATTGAACTCAGGAACTTTGGGAGAACAGGTAGTGTTCCTAACCACTGGGCAATCTCTCAAAGCATAGAGTAAATTCAATCTCCTCAAAACATTTAACCACTGTATAACTATTTATGGAGTTTAAATATCAAGATGTTTGAGGTAATATTACAGGTTTTCAGAGAGTTAAAGTATTTAATTTGATAGAATTGAGAGTTGGGCAATTATTGCTCAGTTACAAAAGATTCACATTTGTTTGGGCTGGAAGCAAGAGAGATTTGAGACCTGTTGTTTGATACATAATTTATTCAACAAATGATGTGCATGTACTATGAAACAGGAATACTTCAACCAAGAGGAAACATCTAATAGATGTCATTCTAATAATAAATGTGCTTGTGACCCTCTGAAGCCACCGAGTGTCTAAATACAGTGAGTCCTAACTAATTAATTCTAATATTTCTGCTAAGCAGAATACACACACACACACACCACAGAGAGAGACACACAGAGAGAGAACACAGATACAGCACACACAGACTACAACTCAAAACTGAGTTAGTAGAGGCCTTCATCTAGAGGACTTCAGTGGAATTGTTAGTGAACACCCTGCTCAGTTTGCCTCTTCAGTACTGTCACTAAGAGAGCTGAGCCTGAAGGTCTGTGTACTATAACAGCAGAGGAGATTCTACAGCAAGATGTTCATAAATCAGACATGGATCCAAGACCAAGTCATCCAACTCCTTAGGTCTAGTGACTTGATTGCTGGAGAACAATCTTCGCTTCCACAGTATCTAAGATATCTTCATTTGTTTTTATTTTATTCTTTAATGCCTGGTCAACAACACAAGAATTCCTAACTTGATTACAGAAGGATATTAGGACCAGGGTTGAGTAAGATGATAAAGCACTTGCCTTGCAAAGACAAGGACCTAAGTAAAATGCCTAGAACTTCTCACCCCCATCCCTCACACAAATGGCCTGCAAATTTATAATCCCAGGGCTGGGAGAATGGGCACAAGTGGAACCCTAGGGTTTCCTGGACAAGTAGCCAGCCTTATCAGCATGTCCCGGGCCAGTAACAGACCCTGTCTCAACAAAAAAGTAGGTGGCAACTGAGGAACTGCATCCAAAGTTAACCTCTGGTTTATGTGTGTGCATGAACTTGCATGTACACACACACACACACACACACACACACACACACACACACACACACGAGGGGCACCAGGGGAGAGAGAGACAGACAGACAGAAAGAGGGAGGGAAATCAATCAGTGCTGAGAAGTGGCACTCTGAAAATAAATTGCTTTTCTTAGACCACTTGCTTCCTCAAAAATCACAAGTGAAGCACGATTAATAAAAACTCAGAGAGAGAAATTGAGGTTCAACCTGACGGGCAGAAGAGCAAAATAGCCAGCACTGTGCAATGATGATCCGCACTACACGAGAAGAGACGCTTCCGTGTGTCCAATGGACTCCACCATGGCCAACCTGCCAAATCATGCAGAAAACTGTCAGATGGACAGCCATGTCCTGTTCAGCCCTCTTTGTTCAAGGAAGAATCTTTTTGGTTATTTGATGAATGATAGCTCTCACTTTCAGTTGGACCTGGGTTTGAAGTCAAACACTGGCCTAGACCTGATCATATGAATTGTCACTCTGGCAAAGAAATAAATCTCTCTCTCTTAGGACTTTCAGTGTGGTTCCTGGGAGAAAACAGTCCCTAACCATCAAGAAAACGCTCTAGGTTAGAAATAAATCAGGTGAGCTTGAAGGGCAAGCGATCACTCATTAGAGAACATTAGCTTTTTCATTATCTTTTAAAATTTAATGTGGTTGTGGTTGAGAAAAGTAGAGTGAACATGACATCATTCACAAACTTAAAGGACTATAGTTACAGCATCCGTCTTCATTCTATGTGGCGGTCACCACTGAGGGTCATCTGTTCCCTGTAACTGTCAGCCCAGTAAAGAAGAGCCACCCACCAAACAAATCATTGGCAACATGATTTAGGCCTTAGAAATGCACATCTATAATACAAGAGTCTTAAAACCAGAAGAAGGTGGTTTGTGTTTTTAGGACTGCCTAGCATATCCTTCCCATGGCCCCCCATGCTATATTCTGAGTCATAGTTCCTGAGTTGTAGCACAGCCATCTGGCTGCTTGTTTGCATATGGCAGATTTTCCCTCCCTCCTTTCAGTGATAGACTCTTAACCAAAAGGTAGAGCTTACAGGGCTGCCAACTCCTGAATTCCTGGACACCATCAGAGCAGCAGACTGTTATGGCGTGAGCACTGTGAAGATCTTCAAACACACGATGGAAGGAGTTTTAGAATTTTCATTAATCATTACTTAGATTATAAACACGAAAAGTAAGAAAAAATAAGAAGAAATGAAGAAACAATGAAAAAGTTAGACTACCAATACTAAAGGAAGAAGAAAGAAACAGAAAAGAGAAAGAATAAAGAAGAGACAGAGCTCAATCACTGTCGCACTAATGAAGTGACCCTGAAAAGCCCTGCTATTAAACAGATAAAAGAGCCCATGGAAGCGGTTTAGGAAGCTAGAGTTGAGCATTACCATCTAAGGGTACTAAATATTATGTAAATGAATCTGACTTTCTCCCTTACTTTTGATGACCAAAGAAAACTCAATCTGTTCAAATTAGATTTTTAAAAATGATACCATAATTGATTTTCATAAATTGCTTTATCTTGCTGTTTTCCTATCACTGTTCTGCCTGATGAATATGAAAATTAACTTTTTGAACTGGGAATGCAGCTCAGTGCGGTGAATACTTGCTCAGCACGCACAGGTCCAAAGTTCAGACCCTTGTGCTATAAAAAGAAAGCCTTAACTTTCCAAAGGAAAGGACATGGATGTGCCAGTTTGTAGCCCACACACGATGTGCCATGGAGCCAGTGTGAACCCAAGTGTCCCTTTGCGGCAGCTCTCTGCTGACAACCTATACATGCAGGGATTACACCAGGGACAAACCAGCCACAGCTCCCCAACATCTAATGCAGTACAACTGACACACGTGAAGCCCCATGAGTGTCGATGAGGACCAATGTATCGCCAGATAAATACAGAATCTGAACTCACTTTCAAACCTATCAATTAGCAGGAATGGAAACTGGGCGATTTCATGTCCCTGTCCCTGAGAAGTTATCAACAAACAGCAAGACATCCCCAGAACTTTTCCCGGATGTAAGAACACAGTTGCAGAGTGGGTGGGTTTTGCATCTGTGCCCCACACCCATTTCCTTTTGCCCAACTAGCCACCACTTGACAGTCAGGATCTTTAAGCTTTCTAGAGTGACAAGCTAGGTCTTTGTCACTACTCTCCTCTCTTGCACGTCTTCCAGGATCAGGGAGATGGGTACACAGGCAAGAGCATGCTGAGCATCCACAAAGGGTCCCCAGGCAACGCCACAGAAGTGTTAGCTGGGATTTTACTGCCAGTCACAGGCACTTTCTCCAATATTTGAACAAACAGTTGTCATAGGCAGAAGATTCCTGAGTCACAGGGGGAGATATCTGGATACCTCCTGTTTCTCTAGTAGCATGGAAATTTGCTCATGTTTAGGGTATAGCTAATTAGCTAACATTTCAAAATCCCTAAAATAGGAAAAAAGGAACCCCTGTCAACTCTATTCTTTCAAAGGTTTTTGAAAGTCATTCCCTACCACTTCGAATCTCTCCTTATCACTTCACAACCACAAAACGAATGCCATCAACCAGCCCCTGCACACTCCAGAGCTCGTCCTTGCTCTCCCACTGCAAAGTACAGAACCCAGAGCTCACAGGAGCCATTGGGCTGTTTCATCAGAAAGTAGAGTCTGACCTTGAATCTGGAGTTTATTTTTGCTCTGACTTAAGTCCACACAGTAGTTTTAAGGGACAGGCTTATTTCCTTCTTAGGAAAAAGGACACCGCCACGTAGCTCTACTGACCCTTACTAATTTCATTATTTGGCATGCCTGGTTATATCCACAGACATTTTAATTGCTTTTTTATAGCCCTTAAAAAAATCTTTTCTCCTGAAAATGAAAATCAATCAAATCTATTTGATCTTCTGTTGGGGACTGATAGAAGAATAAACCATGAGGCGATCCTTATCGACCTCGTAAATTTATTTTATGGGGAAAATGAAGTAGGTTGCATAGATTTATTCTATAAATTAATTTTACTTCCAGTGTACTCCAGAGCACTTTAAAGGAATAGTATGAGCCTATTAATATTTCATAAGCAAGTGGATAAGTGAATGAATTTCGTTAGACTTTTCAATATATAAGGATTTTAAAGGTACCCTCTGCCATCCCTAGGGGAAAGACTCTGCTGCCGCAACAGTATGCCATGTGAGTCAGAGGCAGGATGCACTTGGAAGAAACACAGATGTGGGAGAAAAATAAAGACATTAGGATTTACAATATAATGTCAATATCTTGAAAATGTTTCTATGTTAAACACCGAATAGCTGAAGCAACCAAGACCTCCCTAATATTACCTTTTCCTGTTCTGAAAACTTTTAGCTTACAGTAAGATTAGGTACTGTAGAAAAATCAGTGTCCAGGCACAATTCCAAAACAAAAACATGAACTGAAAACAAAAATAACAAAGCTGAAAGTCAATTGCGCTTTTATAGAAATATAGATATACATCTGTGGTATGAGTGTGTGCACATATGCACACTGTGAAAACAATGGGGGGACTTGTAATTTCAGTCATAAAAATTGCTTCTCTTAAAAACTGAGTGTACAAAGTTTTAATGGCTTAGCCAAATATCTATATCAATATTTGCTCACAATTCACCTGGGTGTGGGTGTGATTGTATGATTGCTTTGAGTAGTGAATGGAAAAGTGTTCATGGATCACACAAAATTCAGGCACTAGTCTATACTTAAGGCATGTTTGCTATTACTGGCTCCTAGCTTGCCTTTTAACTAAATGAAGTGCTCATTTCTGGATTTTTGGCATGTCTAACTAATCTTTGGCTTATGTAGACCTATGAGATTTTTATCTTTAAGCCTGAAAAATATAGGCTTAAATTGTAAACTTAATCCTACCTCGGATAAATGCAGAAACTCACAGGTGTATTTTGGGTGTATACTTAATCAGGAATGAAATTCAAAACCTTTAAAACGTATAACATTGTGAATTTCTCTCACTTTTTTCATACAGTACAAAAATCTTTTAAGATATCTTAGTGTTCTTAAGTCAAATAATTTTACACACTTCAGAAAGGCCCAAATGAGGATGGCTAGAAAGCCCTGGCCGAGGAAGAAAATGAGTGAATGAAGGGAGGGCACATGTTACCCAGCTAACCAAATACGCCTAGCAGATTTGAGAAACCAACCCACTGCCCTCAGTGCAAAAGAGCAAAGCAAAGAGAGTGGATGTGCACAACAAGCTCTAGAGTGTGGAATTCTGGGCAGAGTAAAGCACGCTCATACACGTGGCTTAGCAACAGTCACATTCTGGTCTTGTGGCATGTGTTAGACTGTGCCTGACCGCTGAATCACAGCTGGCCTTTTCTGAGCTGATGTGTAGTAGCATGTAAACCATCATATGATAGAAATCAATCACAGATGACAGTTTAACAATCAAGTATTAAAACAAACATGATGGCAGAGTTACCCATTGTTTGTCATCTTAAACCTTGAACTTGGGAAATGCATTGGTGTGTGTGTGTGTGTGTGTGTGTGTGTGTGTGTGTGTGTGTGTGTGTGTTGGTCCTCTCTTTCTACCTTCTTTGAGACAGGGTCTCTTGCTCACTGGGCTGTAGCTTCCAGGGCCTCTCCTGTTTCCAACTCCTATCTCATGGTAAAGGCATTGGAGTTTAGACATGTGATACCACGTCTGGGTTATGTGGGTTCTGGAGATTTGAATGAAGGCTCTCATATTTGCACAGCAAACATTTTATCCACAAAACCATCTCTCCATGCAGAGTAATGTTTTTGAAGTTCTGTTATTAATTTCCCTTTACCCAGGGCTATCACTCTGCATTAGATAGACTTGAGGACCAAAACCCCCAGGTTAACTTAATCAAAAGACTGGTCAGGCATGTAAAACGGTCAAGAAATCAGAATTACACTTGCTCAAGAGCAAGCACAAAACTCAGCAACCTCAAACGTACACATTGTTCCATTCAAAAGCTTTCACTGTTGGGTATAGAGTTCAACTGCAAGAAATTAAAAATATTTTTGGAGAAAATAACTACAAATTCAGGTTAGAAAGATTAGGAATCCAAAGAAGTATTGAATAAAAAACATGAAATCAAGATAAATATCCAGGAACAGAGCAACCACTAAGACTATCTTCTGTCTTCTAGGTGGGCTGTTATTCTGCAGGCGAAATGGTGAAGACAAACAGAAAAAAGTGATGTCTCAACTAACTTAGTTCTGAACTTGACACAGTCCAGATTTAGCTGAGAGAACACCTTCACTGAGGGGTTGCCTGCATTAGAATGAGCTGTGGGTGTGCTTGTGAAAAATTATCTTGATTACTACTCAATATAGAAGGGTCCTTCCTACCATGGGTGGCTCCATTCCCTTGACAGGTGGTTCTGGGTTGTACAAGAGTGCCAGCTGAGCATGAATCTGTGAGATGACTCAGAGTGAGCCAGAAATCAGTAAAGCAGTTTTCCTCCATGGTTTATTCTTCAAGGTCCTGCTTGAGTTCTGTGCTTTGGTCATGGTATTTTTTACAGTAACAGAAATCAAATTAGAACAAATGGGTATTATGGAAAGCTAACAAGGAATCTCTCTCTCTCTCTCTCTCTCTCTCTCACACACACACACACACACACACACACACACACACAGAGAGAGAGAGAGAGAGAGAGAGAGAGAGAGAGAAAGAGAGAGAGAGACTGAGACTCACACACTGTAGAAAAAAATGCACAAAGTGTGAGAATCTGCAAAAAAAATTTATCAAACAAATAAAAATCTTCATGTTGACAAGTTAAAACTACTTATTCTTGTTGTTTCATTGGTGAAGTTGTTTGGTTAATGAAAAGATGGGGAAACTGTTACTTTTACAAACCCTTGGAAAAGATGCCAGGAAGATGTAGTGAAAGCAATTACTCTCTCAATTACCCTCATGTCTGACTTTGTTGGCTCTTAGCTTTAGTCTTGTTTTAAATCAACTTGTACATATGAATATGTGCTATGCACTGCTCCTGCCTTGTGTACACATTAACTTAATACAACTCCTAACTTAATACAATGTTCTCCTGGCATCTACAAACATGAAGATGGTCCCCTGTTAAACTGTTCCTAGAGTGGAGATTCTTGTCTCATTGTCCATTCATAGCCAAGCCAAGTTTTGCATCCCAAACCTAGGCTTCCAACTATGTCATACTAAAGCTAGTTCTATGGACCCTTTATTTACAATGACATAATTTGATTTTGGAAACACAAAATACTGAACTATTACCTTTGCGTCTATGATTAACAGAGTCTAAGTGGTTGCATAAAAGAACTACATCCACTGCATTCTTCTAGAGCTCAAGAGCAAGGGGACTGAAGGTGAAGAGCTACATCCTCTTATAAACCTTTCAGGGAACCTGATGGAAAGGCCTGGATTGTGGGTGGGGGAGGAGTATTGAGAGTGAGGAGGATCCATTGCAGAGGGCAGTCAACTATCTGTCGTCTTTTAATTTCTAAACCAGAACCTTGCCACTGTATTTTACAAACCAGATCCTGTAACTTGTACAGATTTAATAACCTTATGTGTGCAATTCACAAAATGTCATCAGGAATAGCCACCAAGGACCCTACATGCCTAATGGATAATTTTCTGGAAAAATTTGAACTGAAAAATATTATCAATGCAGTTCAGGGCATCAAGACCAGGGTTTTCAAATGCTCTAAGCCCCAGCTCCATTTTCTTACTACATTTTAGTTTTGCACCTGGTATTTTGTTTGTTTGTTTGTTTGCTTGTTTTTTTAGAACTTTTTCTGTCCTTTCAGAAAAACTGCTCCCTTGTGGTTGTCACCCAGGCTCTCCAGGTGTAACTTTGTGGGCTCCTCCTCTATTTGTCTGCTAAGAGCTGATGACTCTGTCATGCCTCAGTAATCCCATTGGTTATTTCCCACCTGCCATCCAAATTCATTATTATGCTCTCCAGTCCTCTTGATCATGCTCTGGAGCTCTTCAGCCTCATGATCATTTAGGACAGTGAAAGGCTAGCTATCAGAAGGTGGAAAAAGAAGGCAGTCATGAGATATTAGACCCAGTCTCCTTTCTTGACAGACTTTGTACCAGTCATGACCAGGCTCCTCCATGGAGTCAGTGCAACCAGTTCCACATACTCAGTTTCTGATGCTTCGTGTTCTTATACACATCTCTTCCCTTTGGTCCTCTGGTTCAGAAACAGCTCTCTGCTGTGTTAATCTGGTGTGGGACAATGGTCTGTATTCTGTCAATTATATTTTAATAAAATGCTGATTGGCCAGTAGCCAGGCAGGAAGTAGAGGCAGGACAACCAGGCAGGAAGTAGAGGCAGGGCAAAAGAACAGGAGAATTCTGGGAAGAGGAAAGGTTGGTCTTGGCAATCCTGACCCAGCCACAGAAGAAGCAAGATGTCACTGCCTTGCTGAATAAGGTACAGAGCCACATGGCTAGCATAAACAAGAATAATGGGCTAATATAAGTTATAAGAGTTAATAAGAAGCCTGAGCTAATAGGCCAATCAATTTGTAACTAATGTAGACCTCTGTGCGATTTCTTTGGGACTTAACGACTGTGGGAACCAGACAGGACAGAAACCTCAGTCAACATTAGTCCCAGTGCATTTCTTTATCTTGTGCTTATGTTTTAAAAAAAAAATTTCATTAGATTTATTATCATGTGTGTGTATGTGTGTGTGTGAGGGGGCAGCTACAGTGCATATATTGTGATATACAGAGCTCGAAGAACAACTTAGTTTAAGTAAATTATCTTCTTCCACTTCTGTGCTATGGGTATCAAACTCAGGTCCCCTTTCTTAATCCTGCCTACAATACTTATGAATAGTTTTCATAACAAATTATCTTTCATTATCCCACAGTGGAGGACTGTGGCCTCCACTTCCTGCTGAGGTCCGATCAACACTGTCTTATTTTCCACTCAGCATTCATGACCACCACCTGCCAATACTCTAAAACTACCATCCCCCAATCTTTCCTCATTTTTCACACACGAATTCCCAACCATCTTCTAAATATTTGAAAATAACTTCAAATTATATTTCCCTAATTTTGTCCTGTCTCTTTCATTCGTTCACTTCTTCTGGCCTTTCCTATACTTCCTCTCAACCCATTTCTCAGTTTGAGTGAGTAAATTGTGTAGCTACTATTGGGTTTCAATAAACAAAGAAAAGCAAAACAAACAAATAAACAGAACCCCACACAGCTCAGTAGCAATCATTTCTGAATCGAGATCCCTTCTGGGATCTTCCATGTACCTTGAATCCAAATTATCCCATATATTCAATGATATATGAATTTGAGCCAGAAGGCCTGAGTTTGCTCAAGCTTCACGAAACACTTGAGACCCTCACAGAGGAGTGTGTTTATCCTTTGTGTGCTCTGAGAGGTCTCCCACACACTGTGGTGCCTACTACTGAAAAAAAAAAGGAAGCATGCAGAAAGCCTTAGAGCCTTATCTTTAAGGAAGAGAAACAGTTGGTTGCAATAAAGCCTGGAAGTGTCAAAATAGAGACAAAGAAACCAAACAATGGAGTGATAGAGAAGGGAGTCATAAACGACGGAGATCCAGGAAGAAATCTCCATATCAGAGAAACAGCCTTACTTCCTTGGGGTTATAGCTTTAAACCACATAAGAACTTGGCCGGCATGTGCAGCATGCCAACCCATTGCTGTCACTGTACACATCTATAAAGACAGCAGTAGGACCAGAGGGTCACTGAGCTGCTGAGATTTTACACGTGATGTAAATGATCAGTCTATTACTGAGCCAGCACAAAAGCCAATGGGAGAGAGATACCAATAAAATTGTTTGCCCTGGCCTCCTACTCATTGAACTTATTCCATTCAATCGAACCCTGAATATGAATAATGCAGATATCAGTGAGAAAACTGAAGGTGTTGATTTTGATTGTTATGTGGTAATAAACTGTTTCCCTCTTATATCATCATGGACAAAGATGATGCCTAACGTTTTTATTGAATACTGGCATATAGGAACAAAACAGACCACTAGATTTCAAGATTCAACATTTTAATTATAAACATTACCATCTCCCTTTTACAATTATCCTTAGAGGTATGTTTTTCTTGACTGTAAGAAGCAGACTGCATTGAAAAGACAATGTCAAAGCTGGAAAATGAGCAAAGTCAATTAGGTTACACAAACAACTTCATTGACACAGCACCTTGGATTCCAGACAGAAGGAAAAGCTGTCTATGTCTTCATAAAGAGGCACATGGAGATGGACGGATGGCACAGTTGGTAAAGTGCTTACCACGTATGCACGAGAACACACATTTGATCCTCAGCACTCAGATAAACATGGACACCGTGGTACATACCTGTAATCCCAGCATTATGGAGTTGGAAACCAGCAGATCCTTGGGATTTGCTGACCAACCAGTCTTACCAAATTGGTGGGCTACAGATTTATTGAGATACTCTGCCTTAAACAAAGGGTGTCCAGCAACTGAGAAAGTCACCAAATCTCATCCTTTGGACCTCGGTCCTCCATATGCACGTACAATATATGAAGGCTTGGGTATTTTTTAGGCTAGTTTGAAGTCCAGGAATTACAATTTCATATTTCTCCATTCACAGTTTTATTGTTTTCTTTTGCTAATAGCATGTGTGTGCACTCTCTCTCTCTCATATCAGGGTGAGAAAGATTTCTACTCTGCCATCTTAGTAATATTCAGGACTTATATTGGTAACATAGTGTAATGCCATTTGTTTGGATTTAAACCCAAGGGACGTCACCAGTCAAAGCTGACAGAAATGGATCCGCAAACAAAGTTACCATTAAGTAAAATGTAATCAGTGTACAAAGGTGAGAGGCCTGCCAGATACACTCTCTCAAATTATATTTTATACTGAAATTCAAACGAAGGCCGGTTTCATCACAGTCCTCATTCTATTCCAGCCTTCATCTCTCTCAGCAGCCAATCAGCAAAGTAGCAGAGCAGGAAGCAAGCCCTCACCCACAAGGGCTAATTTCCTTGGTTCCCTTCTGCTTGGAAGGTTCAGCTCAGACAAGTTAAGGTCTACCTGCCGGCTTTGGTATTTACATGCCACTAAATCAAGATCTAAATTTCATAGTGAACAAGATTATTTTTTCAAAACAAAGGAATAAACAAATATCCTCAGTCCACCAGGTGAGTCCTCATAGATGAACACTGACATCAGAAAAAATGATCTACTAGAATCATATTGTTAAGTCTAACTTTTATAATATATTTTCCTTGGGTTTCTTTTGATTCTCTATTATCTACATTTTATTCTGGCCTTAACTTTTCTTAAATTAGTAAGTTGGTATAGTGACTCAAGGAGGAGAACTTTCTTAAAAAACATATCTGTAAAAAGTAAATAAATAAAGCCTAGATATTTCTCCAATAACCCCAAAATGCTGGGGTCAGAGTCAAATGTTAACTGGTTTGGACAAATTATTCCACCCATTTGTGGTTCAAGATGTTCAACTAGCAAAGAGTATAATCAACCTTTGGGCTCCCCAAAGTCTCACATCCTGCAGTGCCGATGTACGGATTGAATGAGGGATCACAAGAGAAATAACTTACGGTTGTCCTGGACATGGAAAACCACATAATAGCTTTTAAAGAGGATTTATATATATTTTTGTAAACATCCTTGTTGTTTCTGCTTGTGAATTTTTCTTGGTGATAGAATCAAATTATGGTTTTATACAACAGTAATATTTCAATATTTCCCTAACAGCTTCATATTCTTTTAGCAGAGCATTCCAAGAAATCAACCAACATACTTCATATGCATATATATATATATTTGTATACATATACAGATTATGTATATATAAAATGTTCTTTGAATGACTCTTCAATCTCACTTGTATTTAATTTAAAGCAATGTGTGAAATTAAACATACTGCCTGTGTTAGACCAGCTTTTCTAAATGTATTTTATCTGGTGTAAAACAGTTTGTTCCAGATTTCTTAGTACCTGCTTTGGAACAAACATAAGGAGGAGGTTGATATTTGTTTATAGTCACACTACATAGAAAATTGGGAGGGCTGCAACACAGCAGGCTCTAAACCACATCCACTGCTACAAACACTGGCTTCAGAGACACACAGCCCACTCAAATGTTCAAAGTAGCATGGAATGGCGGAAATCAGAATGAGGCAAGGGATTAACCATCCTTCTAAAACAGAGGCAAATTGTGTTATTGAGTATGTATTGAGTATGGAAGTTTTCTCTTCACTCGTGTTAAAGATTAGACTGTCAACAAAGAATGTGTTTGCCAAGCACAGATACTTGGGAATAGGGAGGAAACAGAGATGACCAAGCGACAGAGCAGCAATGAAGCATGCCTATACCCCAGTGCTCTGCCTCAAGGGTATTCATACTTCAGCTACAAAGAGGTCCCATGTTTATCTACTTATGTACTTATTATTAAATATGTCTTAGCATTTTACCTACATATGTCTGTACATCACTAACATGCCTGGTGCCTGTGGAGGCCAGAAAACGAACTGGATCACCTGGAACTGAAGTTGCAGATGGTTCTGGGAACTGAACCTGATTCCCCTGGAAAAATAGCCAGCTCTCTTACCCATCAAGACCTCTCTAAGCAACTGCTCTTCACAACACACCACAGTTGTCCCAAACACTACCATTAAAGTTGTAGAAAAAAGGAGATGCCTGGAAAACCCTAAGGTGCATTTTTTTTCTCATCAAAAACTTCAGTTTATGCTAAATAACAACCTTGCATTTGAGTTTATGTTATTCTCATATTGGCAATTTAATTTTGTTTTAAGGTAAATGAAATAAAGTCTACTCTTCCTTTTTGCTGTACTTAATATTTTCTGTCTTTTAATTTAAAATGCAATTAAATCATTTGACCTTCCTTCCCTCCATTCTACCTATCCCACATACCTCCCTCCATTCTAAATTCTCAAGGCCTCCTCTTCTTCAACCAATATTATTACATATACACAGAAACAAATAAGCACATGAGTACAACCTGGTGCATATGTTTTTAGGGCTGATCACTTGGTATTGAAAACTAATAAGAGGACTCATCCTTGGGGAAGAATGGTTCTCTCTTCCTCAACAACTGTTAATTGCTTGCAGGTTTTACTATCACACATGGCCCAAGTTGGTCTCAAACTCATTATATAGTCAAAGATAACCTTGAACTTCTAAGCATCTATCACGTGGGTGCTGGATTCCAGGGATCTACCACAACAACCAGGGCTTTGATCTTGCTAGGAAAGCAATATACCTACGTTGCTATGTCTTCAGCCCTGCCATTGTGACTGTCATTGTTTGAAAATTCAAAACAAATACATACAATGACAATGAAAGATAAAGCGACATCCAGTTCTTTATCTCAGAAGATGAGTATGCACACACGTGTGTGTTCTGCCTACCATCAAACTAGTCTCATTTCCAAATGGTAACTAAATTTACTTGACCTTGAAACTTTCTACTGAACTCACTAAGTGACCTAGACAGTGTTCTCTATATAATCATTACTTTCTGTTCTTTAATTGTGCTCAAGACAACACTAAAGGAGTTAGTATACTAAGCTCAAAAAATGTGCAGTCTATTGGAAGAATCAATGTACAACTTAAATCTAGAGTGAATTTCTGGTATTTCCTCATCAATATCCATTTTGATTCTAGCTTCCTAACCATCCCTCCTCTAAATCAAATGTTAATATCATAATTCTATTTGTATATACTTATCTAATGGGGCCACTGATAGGATCAGAAACCACTACATTATCTAAAGATGTCCTTTGGCTACTAATAACCCATTTTCACCTCCCTGGGTGTGTGGAAGTGATGTCATCCCCATAGGATGCATCAATAATTTACTGGGTCATAAGACACTTAGAGTCGTTTGGTCTGTGGGAAAAAGGAACCATCACACAGCCCCTAGCAATACCAGCCGGGTATGTACTCTGTACCTTTTATCTGCCCATGGAGGCCATTCTTCTCCACCCTGGATTTGCATCTCTCTCTGATGAGAACTCATGGTATTTCTGGGTCTGGCCATAGTTTCTCTTAACAGCCTCACAGGAAATTTGATTATTCTCTCAGGAGTACTGAGTAGACAGATGTTAGCAATGAACCAGCCAACCAGCTGTCTTGAGAAGAACCAGCCTTCTTTCCCATGTATAGTGGGCAGCCTTCACTGGACACCCACGGTTTTACTTAATAGGTGATTGTTGAATGGAAGGCTTCATTTCACTTTTCACAGTGAGACAAAGACCCAGAAAATACAGGCACAGGAAAAACAGATATCCAGTTGAGTTAAAATAAGATAAAGAATATAAAGTTGATAAACTTACTAAAACAAAATTATCTTCAAATGATCATCAGATCCTGATGAAGCCCTTCCTTTTTTATTACTAGTATTTCCAGGGAATGGAATGATTTTTAAAAATACCTTTCCCAACTTACATCTGTGTAAGCCCTGGCATTGAGCTGTGGCAACTGTGTCTTTCATTGACAGCAAGTGCACTGGGCAGCTCGCTCCTGCTCAGCTGAGCCATTTGTGCCTATGTCCCTCAATCTTCTAAACTGGTGAAGAGACTTTCAAAGCTTGAGAATTCCAACTGCAGGAGAGTTTTCACTATGGTTGTCAGCAAAGGCTGTGAGTCAGGACTTGTTTTTCTTCCTGAAAGCCAGTAACTAATTCCTTTCTAGCATCCATATACCTTGAACTCACTCACTCACTCACTCTCTCTCAAAATTAATATTAGTGGATTAAGTAATCACTCAAATTGTGTACGTGTGTGTGTGTGTGTTAGAGTTGTTAGTAAAGACTATGAAAAATAAAACCCCTTTGCAATGCATTCAATAACTCAGTTGGCTAATAAACTTGTTGGTGCATATTGAAGACAAATGTTAAGTGTGGAGAATGGTGGACCACTTACAATAATTCTTGCAATTATGACTATGTAATTACCCTATAAGTTTTTACTCTACTCTGTAGTAATTGACTCTAATCATATTATCTCCTAGAGCCACTTCTATGAGGCAGGCAAAATAAATAAAAATTATAAAAAAAACCAACCAAACATCTTAATGAAAACAGTGATAACGTCCGGGGTGAGCTTGCTATGTGTCAAGTTGTATGTGCTTAAATATGTGATGATATAGGAAACCAGCAGAGACAGATATGATAATTTTACTTCTCACTCTAAAAAAAAAATCCAGCAACGGAATTGAATCTGTGAAGAAAATGGACAATGGCAGAACAGGTTACAGGGAAGACAATTCCAAAACTATAGCTGTATGGAAAATCTAAAGAGCAGATGTCTCTGGAACAGGAGGAGGGCGGCATCCTGCAGAGAAGGAATGAAAAGGATCAAGAGAGAGGAAAAGAGAAAGAAAGATAGGGGAGAACCAGGCAGGAGGAAGGATGGGAGAACATAGGGTACATACTGATCACCAGAGAACCATATTAAAATAATGAAGCTAAACATTGAGTCCTATTAATGTCATCAAGGCATGTTAATATTGTATTTTGATATAACCCAAGTTTTAAAGATGATTCCCTTCAGGTATTAAGAAGGAAATTTACAATTGGGCCAGTGTTCTACAGTCGGAAATGAACTCTAAAACCCTAAAGTGAAACATAGCCATTCAAGTCTGCTATTTAGAAAAATGGAAGTACACAGCAATGACAAGTCTACAACCTAAAGCATGGAAAACTGATGCCTCTTGGGACATCAGTAGTGGGACCACAGAGGACAGCTAATATTTTTATCATAAGTCTTGGGAATTATGTGGTAATGTACATTATGTCCTGTACTCATTAGCTTTATAAAATTAAGATTACATATGAAAAGATACATAAGTAATAAGCTAATAGAATAAACACTATAAAATTATTAAGCTCAAATACAGTTCATTGCTTTTGGCTTTTCTTTTGTGGAGGTTACTTGTTAGAAACTACATCTGACTTGCTGGTCTTTGCTGTCTCGGTTACATGTCAACTAAAATGAACCATTATAATAAAAGAAAACACACAACATTGGAAGGGCTATATCCAGGCTCCCTATCTAGATAGGGGCCAAACACAAATCTAATGCCCAGAAGGACTTAAGAATCTACCATAAGTCTCCAAAATCTAAGTCATCTTGTACCTTGCCTGTATAAGAGATCAGTATATTTTGTTTCCTTCTTGTTCCAAGTCTGGTAATGAGCCAACATTTATGTGTTAAACACTTTTAAAAATCATTGGCAGATAGCTCAGTCAGTAAAGTGCTTGGCATGCAAGCATCAAGACATGAGTTTGATATCCAAAACCACCATAAAAATAATGGTATGGTGGTAGGAAATTTAAAACCCAGCACTGGGGAAGCAAAGACAAGAAGATCTCTGAGGCTCACCAGATAGCTACCCTAGCCTCTTGGACAAATTCTAGGTTATGAGAGTCCTTATCTCAAAAAACAAGGTGGATGGTGCCTTAAATATGACAACACAAAGGTTGTTCACTGGCTTCCACATGTGTATGCATATACATGCTAAAGCTACTGCAAGTGCTCTCTTTCTCTCTCTCTCTCTCTAGTTTACAAAAAAAAAAACAGAGCAATTGAAAACACATTTGAAAAATTGCAATGGATATAGCTGGGGAATATTTTATATGAATTTTGCAGGCAAGTTTCCCAATTGGAACAAAATAAGCTTTAGGACACCCACTGCCTTGAGACTGAGGAAAGCAGTAAGACTCTGGAAGACAAATGAAATTGTCCCTAGATCTCTTATTTTGCCTCAGAGAAATGTCCTGATGTTTTCCATGACTGAGAACCAGGTGTTGGGGAAAAATGAAGCAGACTGAAAACCCTTCTTTAGGAATGGCAGGTACTTTCGCTCATGGGTCAGGTCCAGAAAGATCAGAGGACCTCAGCAGGGACACGAAGACTGCAGGAACATGGTGGAGAAAAGCCACCATGTACTGATAGGAGGGCACAGAATGTCCTGGGGCTAGGAACTGAAGTGTCATGAGGTGTGAGCCTTGTGGGAAGGCGGCTCTCCCCTCTAGGCTGGAAGATTTTGGAGCCCAGGATGTGTCTTCAGCCCCAGTAACTGACTGATGCACTTGTCCTGTGGGAATGGCATCACTTCAGGAGTAGATGTGGGTTATTAGTGAACAAAGGACTTCTTAAGTAAACCCGCGGCTTCCTACCCTCTAAGTAGCCACATAATATCAGCATACAAATGTACACGTGGTATTAATTTTTGATGGGGCAGATGGGGGTATTTAGAAAACTAAAATCAATAGAAATAAAAGAGAGACAAATCCAGTCAAGGAACACTTGATTTCAGGGATCCATAAGAGGGGATTTCCAGTTGGAGAACTGAGGTGTGTAAACTGATAAAAACTGAGGACTTCACATTCAAGGCGTACAGAACATTTTGTCTTTGAGAACCAATTTTAAAATTAATACCAGACAAAATTCAACATCAAACTGTTCTTTGATGAAAAGAGCACTGAATATTCTAAATTAAATTGCTCCTGTGTCTAGAAACTCAATATTTCTTCTTGGTGTATTCCTCGGTACCAACCACCAAACACTACAGACTTTAGGAGAGCTGTGAGGTCATGGTGATTGTAAACGTTATTTAGCCTGGAACTTCCATGCTTTCTGGGTAAAAGATCTTTCAGCTTCCTAATCACCTGCTCGGAATCCACAGTTGTATGAAAAATGGTTTCTGGTTTGACTGGGAATCCAGACCAAGGTAAGTTTCTTATAGATGTGAGAGATGGGATAGCTCACATCCAGCATAGGTCCTATGCCTAGGCAGAACAGACCTCATAACTCTTGGGATTGGTATTCCGCAAGTTCCAGAGAAACTGCAGCCCTCAGACTGTCTTCTATCCAGTCAGTTTCGACTTAACATCAGAGCGAAACTGCTCTGTTCATGATTTAACCAGATCAACATCCTTTTAGCCAACCTTATTCTAGCATATTCTTTAAGGCTATTTCTTCCAGCAAGAAAGAGACAACTACTTGATAACTATGTGACAAGCACAAAAATTATTTTCACTGTGTTTAGAAAAACCTCAAGACACAAGATTTTAAATATGAAAAACTTATTTTGTTTTATAACTATCAGTTAGTTAATTTAATGTACTGCAGAATAACTGAAACACTAGAAATTCCCTTAGTCGGGGTTCTAAGCATTCAAGATTCTCCAGAGGCACAGAACATACATATTGCACATGCATTTGTCAAATGAGGGGTCACTAGATTGATTTACAGGACTCACAAAGGCATCCTTCAGGTTGTTTAGGTGTGGAAAACGGATGTTCAGTCGAAGAAGTTGGAAAGCTTGGAACAAAATGAACCAGTGACACAGCTCCAGGTGCCCAGGGCCTGGAAGCCCACAGCAGAATTGCTGGGGCAAGCACAGGTTCAAAGTTGGAGGGAAAGAGGCAAAGGACAAGAGCAAAAACCACACTTCATCAGCCAAATGTCATCTATAATCCCAGGACTCCAGAGACTGAGACAGGAAGATTTTGAGTTTCAAACAGGACTGGACTACATAAAAAGGCCTGGCTGAAAGGAAGGAGGAATAGAGTGAGAGAGATAAGGAAAGCATAGGATGATAAGGAAGGAGGGAAGGAAGGAAGGAAGGAGGGAGGGAGGTAGGGAGGGAGGGAGGGAGGGAGGGAAGGAAGGAGGGAAGGAAGGAGGGAGGGAGGGAGGGAGGGAGGGAGGGAGGGAAGGAAGGAGGGAAGGAAGGAGGGAAGGAAGGAAGAACTGCTCAAAGTCAGTTAAGTTTGAACACTTGCTCCTGCTTCCTTCTGCTGATATTGGATATTTTATGACATTACGAGATCAACAGCTACTGAGTAGCTTACTGTGACACTGTCTAGTTGCCCAGATATGTCCGATATCAGACTGTATCAGGCCTTTTCTTTTAGGCCACCAACCAGCTCCCAAATTATGACACAGAGACTTATTATTAGTTTTGGATGCTCAGTCTTAGCTTAGCTCTTTTCTGGCTAGCTCTTTTAACTCAAATTAACCTGTTTCTCTTTATCTACCTTTAGCCTTGGGACTTTTTACTTTCTCTCTGTATATCTTATTTTTACTGCTTCTTGTGTCTGCTGGCTGATGCTGCCTGGCTTCTCGATCTGGGTGTCTCACTCATTCTCTCCTCCTACATCTTTTTCCTCTCTTTAGAATTCTCCTCCTATTTATTCTCTCTGCCTGTCAGTCACACCTATCTGTCTCCTGCCTAGCTATTGGACATTCAGCTCTTTATTGCACCAATCAGGTGCCTTAGGTAGATAAGGTGAAACAAATGCAACATATCTTTACATATTAAACACACATCCTTACATCATTAAAGCAAAAAAGCAAAAGTAACACACCTTTACACAGTTAAAGTGATAGTCTGCACCATAAACAAATGTAACACATCTTTGCCTATTTAAAATAACATTCCACAACACAGAACTATCCTGTTCCATACTTTTCTTACAACATGCATATTGTGAAAATGGGCATTTGTCTGTCTGTTCATTTGTTTTGTACTGGAAATTTACCCTAAGACCTATTACATGCTAGACAAGCTCTCTACTAAAGAGTTGTATCTCTAGCCCCTTTAGAACATTGCTTTTTGGAGACAAAAACCAAAATTGACAAGGCAGACCTTGAAATGATCTCCTGCCTCAGATTCCCGAGTAGAAAGGGTTACAGATCTGGGCTACCAGGCCCACATTAAATGACTGTTTATAGAAATTGGAATCCTTAAAAATTAGTTAATAAGTAGGGTTTCTTTTATTTACTTCTAATAGAAAAACAAAACAGAACATTATTGGAGACAAAGTTAGGCATGCTTCTCCATTTGCTTGATTGCACTCCTTAGCATAAGCAAGGCCCTGGGTTCAATCAAGGGGAGGCTAGGAGTGAAGAAGGGAAGAGGAGAGAGATACCATCCCAGGACAGCCAGTATTCTAAGGAAGAAATTATGAGGTCTGTTCTAATAGAGCTCCTACTGCAGTGGATGTTTCAGAAAAAAAATTAAAAATAAACTTATGTCTGGTGACGACGAAGATGCTGTGGGGAGGGAAAGGTGTGCGGTATTTAGATGAGCTGGTCCCACAGTGAGGTCAGGTGACTTCTAGGGACAAATCTGAGAATTTGTGCAGGTTTCTAGGAAGAGAATGCTCCAAAGTGAGGCTGGTTGTGTAGTCCAGTGGGTAGAATGCTTGCTTACCCAGCAAATACAAAACCCTGTGTTGGATCCTTGGTACTGTATACACTGGATGTGCATGCCCTGATGCAGGCCTGTGATTCCAGAATTCAAAAGGTGGAGGCAGGAGGATCACAAGTCCAGTTACATAGCAAGTTCAAGTCTTGGCTGAGTTACACAAGACCCTGTCTCAAACAAAACAGAACAATGGGAATGCTCCAAACAGACACAACACCAAAGGAAAATGCACTGCGGTAGAGCGGTCTCTGTTCTTGCGAGAGACACAAACCTGCAGAGACTTTTCTCTTATATGGTAATTGTTGCTTGAACCATCTATCTACTCTGGATCCCCATCTATTTAAACCTTTCTGGTCCTTTAAAAATCTCTCTGTAGTGAAATGCCTTAAAGGAATAAATTCCTGTTATCCTTCCAAAAAGATTTGGCTTCTTACCCCCGAATCCAATGAAGGACTTGGCTCAGACAGCTCCATTTTACAAGTGAACATACTTGTAGATTATAAACACACATCTAGGGTCAAGACTTTGTCACAAATTGTTTTAGCCCCTCCTGAACCCGGCTGCCTTATCACCATCTTGTCCACACTGTTCAGGAAGCCGAACAGCAGCATCTGTAATAGGCCTGCAATTTTCAGAAATGAAAAGACAGGGTAATACAGTGCTACAGATTCATTTGGTCTGGGCTTAGGAAATACATTCTGTGGCATCCTCTTTTCCAAACTGTAGTGGGAGGGAGTTATTTCTTGGTTGAAATAAGTATTGGGGTAAAGAAAGGCATCCTTATTATTTGTAATTTGGGTCAGTTTTCTGTTCTGTCATTGAGCGCCAAGCTGGCTTCATACATGTGTCTTGTCTAGGAGAGCATCATGTTCAGACATTGTTTTCCTTGGAATTCTGTAGCTAGTTGGAGATTAAGGGAAGGTGTCTGGTGTTAGATTGACACCATCTAGTTCATATTTTCTGTCATCATAGAATAAGATGGTTGTTTCTCAAGGGACTGAAAATGTAGCCTTCTCTCTAAAGCAACCATTTGAAAAGTCCATTTTACCATAAAAGTGAAAGTACACAGATGGTCTATGAACTTGAGAAATCCATGTTACCTTCAATGAAGCATCAGGTCACTCAATCCTGCACAGTGGAAGACCTGCCACGTGTAGTGCACGACACCCATAGAAGGCGGTGCATAGCAGCAACTCAAACCTGTCACTCCTGTGGAACTCAGGTTTCATCCTGTCAAGCAGTTCCTTTTGAACCTTTCAAAACAGCCCTCTGGTTGGACATGAAAGTGCATGTGTCTGCCATCTAGTGGCAGCCATCAGTATGGTCTGTCTAACTTTTTTTCAAAACCAGTCAAAGCGTATTTTCAGAAAACTTTAAACTAGTCCCTATAGTTAAGAGGTGTGTGGAAGAGGACACAGGCTAGGGATGGTCACACATTCAAGGGGCACACTTTTCTAGTGCATCTATGCTTCTCTGGTTTTGACACCAACGAGAGGAGGATTCCTCAGAAATCCTTTGTGGATGCTAGAGTAGGTCCTATGCATTTTCAGGAAAATATAAATCCCACAAAGTCGGCATCTTGTTTTTTCTCATTTAGCCTCCCATCTTTCGCATTCAAGACTCTATCTGACATAATTCAAGGGCTTAATAAATTTAATGAACAAAGGCATGGCCAGGAGGAACACTGGAATTAGAGCAGACTGTAGATAGCCTGTCTCAAGGGTCTTTACTACCACATGAATGTCTGATTTAGCTAGATTTAGCAGGTTGATGATTGGCTTTTTAATAAAAAAAAGTTAACAATATACAACTTTACATTAAATTCGTGAGAAAGCAGTTACTGTACATGATTATTAAAACTTATTGATTTAAAAAAGACAGTGCAACATAAAATGTCTTGTAACATTGAGAAAAAACAAACTATGATCATGTTTCAGAGTTTTCATGTCAACCAAACTAGTGTGTGTATAAGGCAATGACTATCTTACCATTGAATTTTTGAAATCTCACTGTTCACATAAGTAATTTTTATATACCTTCTCAGAAACACAAAGCCTCTAATTTAGTAATGTATGCCAACAAGAATATGTTCTGTTGGACTGGGGACGTGGGTCAGAGTTAGAGTGCTTGTCCGGCATATGTGAGACCCTAGGTTCAGTACTCCGCAACACACAGCCGCTCACATCCATCTGTTTATGATAGCTGCATGACATAACAAAAGAAGCTAATAAAAATGTCAAAATCGCCTACATCTGAAATGCAGTTTCTGTTTATAACATCTTTTGAAAAAGACTAGCCAGATTTCTCAAAATATACATCTTCAGATACCGCAGGGTGCATCTGATGGAGGAAGTTCCCTTTTATTTCTACACCTAAGATCCGTTTTCGCTTTCTGTGCTTACATTCCTCTGTGAGCGAGCTCTCCACTCTTCACAAGCCGGAGACACATTCTAAGCTGAATGACTCATCTTAACAAGGAGAGGCGCTAAGCTAATGTACCCTTTGCCAATCCAGCTCTTAACCTACTCATGAAAGAATCTAAACCATTTCTCTCTCTTCAACTCAGAAGTCTGAGATCCTAGCAAAGTGAGGATCATTCTGGAAGTTTATGCAGAATTCAGAGGTGTAACCCCCATCTCTGTTGTGATTCTGCTTTGGGAATTTGGCTTCAACCCCCAAGTCTTAGCCACCAAATATGGTGCCTACCCAGTTTTAGAAACATCACCCCTGTGTTAGTTAATATTAATTGCCAGCTTCACAGGATTTAAAATCACGTAGGAGCCAAACCTCTGGGCATGTCAGTGAAACAATTTCTAGATTGGTTTGACTGCATTGGAACGACTCACCCACAACTGAAGCACGATTAATAAAATCTCAGGGTCAGAAATTGGGGTTCAACCTGAAGATCCGAAAAGCAAAATAACCAGCCATTGGCTCTTACCTTGACCTTAGTCTGAAAATGGTAATCCTGCCTCCCAGAATCTTGGAATGAGACTGTGTCTGAGAGCTGTCTTCCCCTGTTTTATTTTCCTCTCTAGGGCTGGGATTAAAGGCATGCACCACCCGATTTCTATGACAACTAGTGTGGCTACTAGGATTAAAGGTGTGTGTCATTGTGGTTACTGGGATTAAAAGTGTGTGTTAAAATAACCTGGTCTGTAAGGCTGACCAGTGGGACTGTTTTACTCTCAGATCTTCAGCCAGTCTTTATTTATTAAAACGCAATTGAAATGCCATTACACACAATCGGACACAGTACTATGTCCCCCAACTGAGCCAAAATACAACTCTTAATTTCGTAAGTTGAATTTGTCAGGTATTCCAATGATGCAAAGAGAGAAGAAACCCATCCAATCCCACATCTCTGAGTTGGAGACCTTTTCTATTGTTACTGGGACCTTCAGCTGTCAGCTATTTGCAACAGCTGACAATCAATTAACAAAATGACGACTTGAAGAATGCTGGCCAGTGGAATCAGTCGGCAAGAGGAGTCATTTGAGGAATGCTGCCAGAAATAACCACACCTTGAACATGTGTGGGACACCAGTGAAAAATGTCACTACACAGACCAAGCAGTAGGCTGGTGAAGCTTGGAAGCTCAGTTAGAGAAATTCTGGGATGTTCTGTACACAAGTCACTGGGACCAGTGGGGATTGCTTCCCATTTCCTAATAAATAAGCTATTTTGCTAATACCAGGGTACCAGAAAATCTGTCACATCTCAAATTTCATCTTCTCCCCCACCCAAAAATAACAGTAACAGAAATTCAGTCAGTACATAGTGGAAGTTTATAATACACCAGACACTTCATTAGGGTTGAGTCTTTGGGCTGTATTCATGAATAAAACACAAGTTTATGATTTCAAAAGCATCATTCAATTTCATGAGATTTAACAAGATTATGATCTTGTGTACAGGAAAACACTGTACAATTGACCTTTAATACAAAACCACACACACACACACACACACACACACACACACACACACACACACACATTATATAGGTATTTTTTATTAAAGGCTATTAATTATATAGTACTGACATAAAACTAAGATACCATTGGGGCAAAATACAAACCCAAAAATAAGCCCAAACATTTACAGTCAACTGATTTTGCAAAATATAATATAGCAGAGAAAGGGCATTATTTTATTCAGTAAATGGTGTCTAAGAAAAATGATGTCTATGTACAAAGGAGGGTAAGTGGACCCTTGTACCATACCAAATCCAAAACTCAATTCAAAAAATATTAAAAACTTACACAAGAGACCTATAGCACAGTATTGGAAGAAAATATAAAGGGAAAGCTTTATGACATTGGCCCTGATATTTGGGCCATGACTTCAAAGCCTAAGTGATAAATGTGGGATTACATCAAACTGAAAAAACACTCCTGCATAGAAAATGAAACATCCATATAGTATAGAAACAGCCTACAGATCCATGTGTGGTTTTCGAACCACACATCTGTTAATATCCAAAATATGTAGGCAACTCAATGGGAAGGTTGCAGTACAAGTTAAAATCAGCCTCAAAAACCTAAGCATTCCTTAAAAGAAGACACACAAATGGCAAATGCAACAAATGAAGCTATTGTTTCATTTGAACAATATTGTTACACAATAAACCCACGGGGTGGGGGTATTAAAACATAGTGAGATTTCACTGTACACCTGTTCAAATGTTGCTACCAAAAAACAAAGAAAGGTGTTTGTGAGGAGACAGAGAAAAGTGAATCCTCACACACTGTTGGTGGAAATATAAATTAAGACAACCATTAAGGAAAAATGGGGTCCTAGAGAATGAAACAGAACTATTACATTATCTAGTGGTCCAACCATTAGTTCTATATTCAAAGGAAATGAAATCGACGTGCTGAGGAGATTTATGAGCTCCTATGCTCATCACTGCATGATCGACAATAGACAGATTACTGCAACAATCTAATTTTCTGCAGTGAATAAACTGTGCTGTGCTTGCACACACATGCAAGCACACACACACACCTGTAATGTACATGTGCACACAGAAATGTATTCACACACCACACACACACACACAGAGAGAGAGAGAGAGAGAGAGAGAGAGAGAGAGAGAGAGAGAGAGAGAGAGCACAATGCCATTAAAAGCCTTAAAAGGAGAAATTCCTTCACTTGCAGCTACATGAATGAGCTGTAGAATGTCAGATTGAGTGAAATAAGCCAGGCACAGAAAGACAAACACCACCTGGAATCTAAGAAAGCCAAACTCATGGTGTAGAATGGTGGTTGATAGGGGTTGTGAAGAATGGATGGAAATCTTGGTCAAAGGGTACGGCATTTCCAGTGGTCAGAATGAGTAATATCCAGGGATGTATCCAACAGCACAGCACAGTGAGTCTGGTTAATGGGCATAGACAATGTATTATAAGTTTGAAAATTACCAGGAGAGTAGGTTGTGAATGTTCTTACAAAAACATTAAATATATCAAGTGACTAATATGATAATTAGCATGATCTGTTTTTATAACATTTGCATATATCAAGTCATCATGTGAGACACCAACTTTAATTAACTGTGTGCTAGAAGAGTGCTTGGTGAGATTCTAACCCCATAAAATGGGTTCTATGACGTCATCATTGTCAGCACCATCATTACTTGGTCCCTCTGCATTGATCTAGACATTGGTTACTTTGTCCATGGTGGTTTTCAGGGGTTTGAGGATTCCAAAGAGATCTTGTAGCCACTGTATCATTTTCTCTATTTTGTTTCACTTACAAAGCATTTACTTATCTCTATTTTTTCTATCCTTACTATCTGGTCATATGCCCATAGACATTATTTCACTGCATGTCTCTAAATTATATCCTGTTAACTTTCCCCAAATATGAGAATGATTACATTAAAAATGAAAACTGAAAATATTAGAGAAAAAAATAAGAAGCGATAAATCGAAAAATAGACAAAAATGGCCACTATGATTGTGTGTTATTTTTAGGTCTGAATTTCCCAGCAGTCAGTGCAAAATAGAAACAAAGATAGCTTAATTTCATTTTCAGAAAATAGCTTTCATTATCACCAAAGAGGTTCAATTTTTTTCTCTTGTACTAAGTTCTACAAGAAATACGTGCTGTCTTAGGGAAGAGATATCAATGAGACCAAAGAACCAAGTACTTTTAGAGTTTGAAAGATGTAGAGATAGTTTTTATATGATTTAGCTAATCCAGACTGCAGCAATCTCATGCTATTTCAAAACGGCAACCCCAATTATATTATCTTATTTACGGTCTGCACTTTCATGTCATCTCCGTCAGTTTGCTGATACCTTTAGGTCCTTCAGCCATCCATCTGCCACCCTCTACCCAAGGAGATGATCTATCATAGCTCTAATACAAAACAGATTTGCTAGTTTAAAAAAGACAAGTCTTAACTATGTTGTATAGACTGGTCTGGAACTGCGGGACTCTAGTGATGCTCCTGCTTCAGCTACTGACTAGTGGAGTCTACAGACTTGGGCCACTTACCTGGCTTTAATTCGGATTTTAACATAGCAATGAGGATCACTCATCGTTATTATGAGTTCTCTTCACTCATACTTATTTTTTGAGTTCTATAAGAATTTTCTTTGCCAGACTAGATCCCCTGAGTAAATTGGGAGCATGAGGACCATGGGAGAGGGTTGAAAGGGAGGGGAGAGGAAGGGAAGGGAGCAGAGAAAAATGTATAGCTCAATAGAATCAATCAATCAATCAATCAATCAATAAATTTTCTTTTCCATAAATACTATTTCCACATCACACCAGAACACACTGCTCACACCGAACTTTAATTGTTGTTTTTTTAATCTCCCCCTTGTTTCTTTCTAAATTGCATGGTTTTGTTAAATACGTTAAAATCCCAGTTAAATATTTGTTATTTTTTTCTGGTTTTATTTTAACTTTGTAGTCATTTCTGAAACAAAAAAATGTACATACACAGGTGTGTTAGATCAATAGCTGAATATGTGGGCCTGAAGAGAAGAGTCAGAAGTTAAGAACACTGGCTGCTTTTGCAGAGGACCTGAGCTCAGTTCCTAGCACCGACACAGTGACCCACAACTGCCTTTGACTCTGGTACTAAGACCCTCCTCTCATCTCTGCGGGAGCTGCATGGATATGGTGTATATACGTACTTGTGTAGGCATGCTCATGCACAAAAATTAAAAACAAATCTTAAAACCTGGACAAATATCTACACATTCATAATTCAGGATGTGCTACATTTTTCATAGATCTGCAAGATATAGAAATTTACATATCCATATAAAGTTAGCGATATGTGTGTTTATCACCTAACAGCATGATTTTAATGTGTTATCAAATGAACGATCACTCTCTCCATAAATCCATCACTCAGCTCTGCTAGAGGCATACTACTAGCTTTGTCCTTCCAGGGCAGTATTTGTGCCTTATTTTCACCAACCAAAACTGCCTTATGTAATTCTGGGAGGAGAGACACACTGCAGGAAAAAAAAAAGACACACTTAACTGATAAGAAATTCAGAGGAAAACACATTTCTATACTTCGAGACCATTTTAAGTGGATGGATTTTTATGCAGTTAAATCAGTCAATGTTTTGGAATGAACTGCAGATTTTAAAAATAGGGATGTAGATTTACATTTCAAATCAAGTGGCAAAACTCTATTATTATCAAAGGTTTGTAGCGAGTAAACGCTACAGCATATTGATGTTAGTCAGCCTTCCATCACTATGGAAAATATGTGAAATAAGTCAATTTATGAACAGAAAAGCTCTGGTTTTTTTCCTCACAGTTCCTATTCATGGTTTATTGGCCTGATTGCTCACAGCCTATCTGGAGACAGAGCCTGGTAATGGTACTATGTGGTAGAAATTATTCACCTTATGGAGAGAGAGCCAGGGGAGAGAGAGGGAAGATTCTCCGTGGTCACACACTGGCAGTCGCCTAAAATCCTCTCCTTAGTATCTATCTTTTAATAGTTTCCACCTTTCTAGATTGCATGAAGTAGGGACTAAACCTTTAATGGATGGGCCTCATGGGACAAAGCGATACAGAAAAATGGCTATTTTCAAAATTACATAGTATGGCATTCAAATTTTATGTGTTATGTTTTATTTATATAACGAGACATCCATAAAAGCACTGTAGTTACATATTTTATATGTAGATGTACACATCAATCATCTAAGAGGAAGACTGTATTTGGATATGGTAAAGGTGATGTCAAATGAGTCATCTTACTTAAGGACTTTATGGCCTGATATCTGAAATAATTTATAGACGCACATAAGCAAACCAAGAGTGTGTTGGATCAATGATAAGACTGAGATTCTGACAAAGTACCAGGAAAATAATTGCTAACAAAAAGTGTTATTTCAAATAATTCTTGATAAATTGATAAAATCTGGATACCTGGAGTTATGGATGAGAGGGTACCCTTCCGAGCATAATGGCAAAGAAGAAAGTACAGTAATTATTGAAGGTTAAGAGAAAGGAAGCCTTGAGACTTGAGACTGAACCTAAAATGTAAATCATTCCAGGATCAAGATGGCTGACGTACGACATTTAGTGATTATGACATTGGTATAATTGGCCAGGATGTCAAAGATGATATTGGAGTCAGGACCAAAAAAAATGATAAAATTCAACTTCAGTAGGAGAAATCTACACAAACGAATCGGAAAGAAAAACTGTAGTCAAAATGATGATTCATAGAACTCAGACCTTAAAAGGAAGGTTCATTGGACTTAAAAACTGGTTTTTTCCCTTAATGTGATTTGAGCTCATCTGACCCTCTTGCCCATGAAAAGCTATTGGAAATGCAAGTTTTCAGCCTCTACCCAGACCTCATGCATCAAGGTTTGCATTTTACTAAGTTCCTTACGTAGCTGAATGTACATTAAAGCTAGAGAGCTTGTGAATTGAGATGCCGATGGCTGGAAAGGAGAGAAGCCAAGAAGTTTGAGCTATGACTTGGTTGAGTATTAAGATCCGGTATCTGGCACAATGTGGGAGGAAAAGGGAGGAAATAAATCAAGACTCTGTGGAAATGTAGGATGATCACGCTGTTCATAGAAATGGGAGGCCCCAGGAGAGAAGCAAGAGGGGGAGGAAAGAGAGGCCTCTGAGCAAGTGTGCCATGACAGTCCTCCCTTCGGGAGCTAAGTCAGTCTGGGGAGAAGGAGTGATTCATGCTAAATGGGTATTGGAAACAATGAATATGAATTATATTGAGAAAGCACATGGTGTAAACTGAGGAAGCAGCGTTGGAGAAGAGTGGAACACTTAGGTGAGAGTGGAACACTCAGAGGAAGAAGAACCAGGGTAGAAGAGACCAGGAAATGGAATGTCCTGATAGTTAGGGTTTAAATGTTACTACGAGGCCAAGGAAAGACTACTGGTTTGTGACCCAGAGGGTTACAGGTGACTTTTGGAAAAGGACTTTCTATACTCTCGTAAAGATGGAAGCCAGGCATCAGAAATTTTGTGTCAAGTGATGGTGAAATGTAGAGAGGACTGAATGCTGTCTGGTTCTGTCTCTCTTTGCTCTCTAGAGCAAGCCAGCATGGAGAATTAATTTTTCAAGGCATAGGTTGCTCTTGAGATGTCTGCCTATAGAGTCACATAGAAGGTACTTGTGGTGGTTAATCTTCATTGTCAACTTGATGGCCTCTAGAATCTCCCAGTGAAAGAGCATTCTGGGTGTGCCCATGAGGGATTATGCAAACTCGGTTAGCATAACACAGGCATAGCTGTGAGGGATTATCTAGATTAGAGTAAGTGAGGTGGAAAGACCTACTGCAGAGGGCACCATTCCACTGGCTGAAGTCCAAGACTGAATGAGCAGGAGAAATAAAACAGCATGGGCATTCATTGTTCCCTGCTTCCTGACTGCAGATGCCATGCGCCAGTTCCTTCATGCTCCTGCCGCATGACTTCCTTGCCCTGAGACTATGAACCTAGTAAGTCCCTTCTCCCTTGAGTTGCTTTTGTTGGGTTGCTTTTACCACAGCAACAGAAGCAACTAACACAGTACTCATTGATGCTGTCTGACATTTTCTGAAACATACGTTCCTTTCCTAATGCCCAGAGGCTGGGATTCCCTGTTACGGTAGAACACGTGGTTAAGGTAAGAATCTGTGGAGAAAAGGTTTCCTTGGACTTTTCTGGGTATGCTGTTAATGTAATCACATGGGCAGGAGACTACACACAAAGAGGAGGAGCTACCGTGATCATATGGGGGGGGAGTTAGGGGCTTGAAAGTTAGATTCAGATGGTGTGCATTTTCTAGAGTCTTAGAGGGATTATGTTCCCGCTGATAACCTTGATTTCAGACTTCTGGCCTCCAGAAAGTGAGGAAATATACACTTGTTTTAAGCTTGAAGTACAACATCTAACACTGTCTTCCATCTCTGAGAGGGATGAAAAGCTCTCACTTCATATGGATTATATGATGTTAGGTACCCTAATTGTGTATTCAAAATAGGGTAACTGTGCTGCCCGGTACATCAGAAACAATGACATGAGTGTTACAACAGAGGTAGCATCCTATGTACATAAGTGATAAGCAGAGATAGATACCTTTGATATATATCAATGCTTGATAGATGAAAGGTAGGTACTTATAAATAGATGAAGATAGATTATATGCATACACACACTAGACAGGCATAGACAATGGTGAAAAACAGGTGATATAAAGTTATATAGATAAATGATATATGTGCATATGAATAGATATCAATGGCAGACAGAGGATAGAAATTGACGATGGGTATGTGGTAGGAGTTGTGGGAAGAAGAAGGCTTGAGTGAGTGAGGAGCTAAGTGAGTGTGTACTGTTGACTTGGGCACAGGGTCAAGGACTCTAAATCCTCAGACCCATGGGAAAATGGCAAAGTCTTCCCTTACTGGTGTGAGTGTGAATGTTGACATTGTGTGCAGAAAATGTCCATCATCGCTTTCTTCTCCAGATACTTATGGCCTGACAGCCTTTCCCGTACAGAGACTGATAACTAGGTGTAGTTAAACCTGTCTCCGTGATCCAGCGGTATAGTACAAGCTCTGCCTCCTTCCTTGTCCATCTGTATGGAATGACTCTGACTCCCTGTTCATTTGTAAGAAATAACCTTGCTTCCCCATTCAATTCTATATAGTAAACACAGTAAGCTTCTGGGGTGCGGGGTTTGTTCAGCAGAGAAACCAGACCACCTGATTCCAGTTTTCCTGTCTTTGTGTCAGTTTGTCCCTTGCCACCCAGTCAGGTGCATTCCTGGAGCCATGCGAGATGTGCCGATCAATAAGAGGGGGTGTAGGGAGCAAGGATAAAGACAAAGAGGTAGCAATGATAAACAGGTGCTAGACGGTGATGGAAGATGATAAACAGGTATCAATTTTAAGTGGATAGGCAAATAACAGATATTGATGACTGGTGGGTATGTAGGTTTATTCATTTTACTCATTAAATTTTACTTATGTACTCTTTATGCAGTCAACTCTGAAAAAAATCAACATGAATATCCCTGGAGTTATCCTTGATGTCAAATGTAATACCAACGACAGGAAGTCCAAATAGAATGCAGAGGACAGAGAAATGACTTGCAGTGACTTATGCAGAGGTTTTCCAGCTCTTGATAATTTAATGAATTAAGTGATAAATAATAATGTATAACAAGGAAAGTATAATATAAGATCTCAGGGAAAGCTGTAGAGGGTTGGTGGTCCTGTGTGATGGGAAGGACATATGGGCACGGAGATAAGAAAGGAGAACTCCAGATAAAGCAATTCCACAGCCTCCCCATGCTCCCCACAGCATTCTATAAACATATTACACTGTGACTTTGTGAGACAAAGAGGACAGGGCACCATCTATGAGGTCAATTTTTTCTAATGCTACAGTTTGAGGGGCGTCCACAGAACACAAATAGTGTTCTCGGTTATCTCTCTACTAAAAAAAATGGAATATCATACACGTATCTGCATCCAACAGCATTTTTCTAATGATCTCTCTCTCTCTCTCTCTCTCTCTCTCTCTCTCTCTCTCTCTCTCTCATGCACACACACACTGAATCAACAGTTGCTACTGATTTGAAACAGAGAACCCAAGCGGTTTTTGGGAAGATAGTCTGTTGGTCTGTGAGGTACTGCTGCATGGCAGCCTTTCGGAGGCAAGCCCTGACTTGATGAAACTTCATACAGCCGTGAGCGAATGTATCAACGAGCAGTGGTGACCAGGTTTCTGCCATCTGAGCTTGTGGAATAGGGTATATGTCAGAGGGAAAGTGCACCCAAGCCCACAGTCGTATCCTGCTGTGATGAATGACCAGACTCAGTAGAAGATCACTGAGACTTTTCGTACCCTTAAGTACAGGGTGGTCTCCCAATGGTGGCACAGTCTTTGAAACAGACTGACATCTGATGCTGGTTTGACTCATCTGAATTGTATCTGCAATTCAGTGGTTGGAAGATATCTGACCTGAGCCAGGCAGCCTTTGCTGGTGTCACTTCCTGTGTCAGAGGTGACCGAAGGTAGAATATGTCACGGCTCAGCTGGTGTGCCAGATTTCAAGGGAACACTGGGGGCAGGAAACAGGCTGAGGCTGGGCCTGAACAAATGACCTAATGGAGGATTAATTCAGCAGTGGCTAGTCAGCAACTCAAATTACAGCGGCCAGGAGCGTTGTGGAGGACTGAGATTTGATCCTGCCAACAATGACAGACAAGGCAATTTTATTTGTTAAGTGAACTTGGCAACACGAGTCTCTAGGCAAAAGTGACTGATACACTGTCAGGACTCGGACTGTGCCCTAAGTCTAGGGTTCTGTCTACCCTGGAGGTGAATTGAAGACTGAAAATAATAGAATGGAGTCTTGCTCCTGGAGAGAAGTCTTGGCAAGAGCAAGACTGATTGTCAAGGTCATTGCTAAAAGTTATTCCAGGCAAAACATTAAGCCTAGTGCTGAAAAGGTGAACTGAAAACACAAAAGAAGCCTAGCCCTATGAGCTAGCAGTAAGACAAGAGCTCAGGGTTAGGGGCCCAAGTAATCCCTGAAGACCACAAGGGTTAGAGCAAGAAGATGGAACTCAGACAAGATCCTTCTGAAGTGAGAACCGGGTAAGAACAAGCACAGTTGGCTAGTCCTGGAGGCACTTGCAGAACACAAGGGAACCACAGGGGCTCGGGTCCCTCCATGCATCTGTTGGCTTCTTCTTGTCTGATGGTATGGCTGGTTTACTATAGATTTTCATATTTTGGGTGGTTTCGGGATGAGCTGGGGGACATTTGTGGGGAAGACAACAGCTCAGCATGTACTGTAGGTGGTCATCATGGTCGGTGGAAGTTGAAGTCTTAGTAGAGGAGAGTTAAGAAGGTGCCTGCCTGTCAGAGTCCTCCAGTCTCAGGAGGGTAGGGACAGGAAGCTCTAACAGGTGGAAGAATTTAAATTGCCAAACTGCAGGGGAGAGCCAGCCAGAAGAGTGTGCACACTGCCAAAACTCCTGGGCGAAAGGCACACAGTGGCTGAAGGCTGAACTAGCAGCCACCCCACAGTGGCTTTTCGTGTTCTCTCTCTGGAACTACTGAGGGGTCATGGTTTCTGATTTTGTGCCACTGCACAGTGCCTCTGAGTTTGCTCAAAGACACTTGTGGGGCTGGGGAACAGCTCAATTGGTAAAGTACTTGCCTTGCAAGTAGGAGGAATTGGAGTTGAACCCTGGAACCCATGGTTTTTTGTTTGTTAAAGTCAGGCATGGCAGCGTGCACTTGTCAGCTCAGCCAGTGCTGGAGAAAAATAGATAACTGGATTTCTGGGGCTTGCTGGCCATTCAACATAGTCTACCTGGTGAGTCCCAGGCCAATGAGAGACCCTTTATCAAAAGCTCAGATAGAGAGCACCAGAGGAATGAGGCTGTTCTCTGGTTGCTGCAAATACGTGCAAATATTTTCATTGACACTGCAAACACATGCATCTGCACTTACATGAATGTGTATTACAAAACAAAATTATGCTCCTGTAGGACTCCATCCTTGTGCCAGTTTTGAGTTGTGGATGGGCAAACATGACCATTTCCGTACACCAGGCTCGGGGAGGGCTTGCAATCTTCATGTAGGGCTTGTGTACCTCCTAATTTCCAACAACTTCCAATGTTAATGAAGGTCTCCACTGACCAGGAACTTAGCAGTGTAAAGCACTTGAAAGAATAGTCAGCTAGGTCCCTAAAAGGTATAGCTTTGGCTCTTGCATGCTGTCTGTAAGGAGCATGCAGAGGAGCCACACGGAACACTGAATGATCTGGAGTCAGGAGTCAGTTTTGTGCTTGATCCAAGGCCCAGGCAGTTTTCTTAACAGAGAGCAGAGTCTGTCGGACACTCACGTCTAACCTCCACTTTGACTGGCATTTGCCTACTGTTAAACTAATTAGACGATCCTGTCATGAAGCCAAGGCTTGCCTTTGAATTTGAAAGTCCAACCCAAAGGGGTAAGAATCAGAACAGAACTTCCACCAGACTCAACGAATTGTCTAGACAAAAACGTTTGGCATTGCCTCTCATAAATATCACATTTTGGGAAAGTATGTATACACGGCTCTTAACAACCAGGCATATTTGTGTATGCTGATTCACTTAAAATATAAAAATAGTAAAGGGGCTTGGTTAATTATTTTGTTGGAACTATACATGCCTTTTAAAATATTTTTCTGTGAGGAAGATATATTTTCAATTCACAAGCATACCCTGTGAAAGAAAATATTTCCAATTAGTCATTCTTCAAAACCATGCTGAGAATGTAATGGCATTAGTCATAATAATACCATGATATAAAATTAAGTTTCATACATGAAGAGGAGCTGGGTCCCCATCTCTGTAGAACTCCTCATTCATCTCTGGTGTAAAGGGCCAACACAGCTGCTTTGCACGTAAACGTCCCCACACTGCAAACCTGACCTCGCCTCTTCATCGTTACAGTGACAATGTCCAGGCCATGTAGGTGTAAGCAACTGAATCTGCCAAGGCTAACAGCATTATTAGGCAAGAACAGTATGTTGGCTCAAGAAAGGAGATGATGTTTTAGGTTAAAAAAAAAAAAGAAGAAGAAGAAGAAGAAAAGAAGACCTAAAAAATTTTACTTCTGAAAGCTTTGGAACATAACCTTGTAGTTTCTATCCCATTGATTAACATGAATCCAAGAAATCCTAGCCATGCCCATTACCCCCTCCCCACAATCCATGCTCAACAGGTTGCCTGCTACTAAAGACGAAACTATGATTAAAAAGAGCTTGCTTCTAATATATTATAGCTTAAAATGACAAGTTTTTCTTTTCTGTATAAGGTAAACTATTTATTTTTATAAGGAAAGATGAAAAAGATGCATTTTAAAGAGTATATTTATCCTTGCTCAGTAAACTCCAGAAACAAATACGTTTGAAGCAAAATTTGTCTATCCCTCTCTCAGGAAAAAGCAGCGGGCCCTTCCAGATTTCCCGAAAGCTTATGAGTGTCTTATATAAGTTTTTGTGTCTGTTTAAGACAAAACTACTCTTATCGTAATATGTAGTCTTTGTCTAAATCCCACCCAGTTCCAGACAGTCTATTCCTTCAAATTAGACTCTTGCCTAACAATAATTTTCTATGACAAAAGACATACACTCAAAGGTTCCTTTTAAAAGGTCTGCCTTTTACCTCGTTTTCTTATTAAACTATCGAACTCATTTAAACCATTCTTCACTACTGTCTTTAAAAGTCTTACATCACTCTCCCTTTCATGTTTAATTGAACCTCACACCATTCCTCAGTCTAGGGAGCAGTCCACATCAGATCTGCAGCCACTGTATTTAACTTAGTAAATCTATGTTACAGGTCTATGTTCCATGGAAACCACTTCAGGAACGACATGCCTTCTATCATCACAGTAGCTAACTGCATGCTAATTGAGACAAACCGCTTAGATTTAGACAAAACCTAAAGACAGAGTTATCCAGTGGTGGATGTGTGATTCAAACTACGCTGCTGTGGCCCATGAGAACACACATGGAAAAGGCAAGCATGATCGCAGCACATGTGTGCTCCCCAACACCTGGCACAGCAGGGAGCTGCAGGCACACTGCAACTGAAGCAGAAAGACCTCATTCCTTTTCACCTCCATCCACTGCCACCCAGCAGCCCTGTATGCATTTATTCCAGGCTCTCCTCGCTCCTTTTTGGAAGGTATATCTTCCTGTAAGAGAGCTCCCAACAAACCCACTAGCATTGTTTTAAACACAGGAAACTGTTGAATGGTCCCTGCAGAACGAAAGATTTCCTAATATGAAACCCTCTGGACTCTGTAATTATTAAGCAGGTTTTAAGACTATGTTCTGTTTCCAAACAGTAATCCAGAAAGCTGGGGTGGGGGAAGGGGGCGCAAAGTGCTCTCTCTTTTTCTCTCCCCCCTCCCCGCAGTGTGTGTGTGTGTGTGTGTGTGTGTGTGTGTTCGCGTGTGTGTGTGCCTTAGGGAATGGTACATTCTCTGTTTTGTTGAATCTCAGAGGCCAAGAGAAAAAGGAAAGATCTGTTGAAAGCTCACAGGGAAATGGTCACTCTCCCTAAACAGCAGAGTCTGCCACCCTTTCACAACCCTGCCAACAATATCAATGGGGCCCGGTGGATGGGAGCGGGGGATATGCTGACAGACTTCGGACAGGTTCACAAAACACTTACACTAAAATCAAAGTCTGCATTTTAAAAATACGTCCATATGGATTCAAGTTCCCAATGCTCGCTTCCACCCTACTTGCAAAGGAGAATCTAACCAGCAGGCAGGGCAGGGTCACAATTCCAGCACGCACAGAGCGGAGTGAACAAATGAATTTTAACCCCCTTGAGTCAACCATTCCCCCTAACCCTAGCGGTTTAAAACCACGTAGAAATGAACAAGCTCTGCTCTGTAAGGAGGTTGTGCGGGGAGCGAGAGAGCGCCACAGGATATTGAATGTAGTTTAGTTGCCGCGAATGAGCCAGAGTAGACGCGCACCCTGGCTCAGTACCCTCTCCCAGGACACCAGGAGTGCAAAAATCACCTCTTTGCTCCATAAACGCAACCCCAGCAGTCGTCCCTCGCCGCGAGGTTGGCAGGGGTCTGATTTAGCTCTCCTAAAAAACGACATTAAAAGGCACACACAGAACCCAGCGGCACAGAGACGCACATTCACACCGCTCTGGACCACCCCTGCTTCTCATTTGGATTCCTCATTCAAGGGGGAGAAAAAGAAGACCAAGGGAGCTGGGTGGGCCGACCGGGGCGCTCCCTCGGCGTCCGAACACCCGTACCCGTGCTTTCCCAGGCGCTGAGGTGCCACCTCCGCATTCTCCACCCAGGGTCCCCACGCTCCAACTCCTCATCAGATCGATCCCGAGGTCCGGTCCCCCCAGATAGACAAAATCACCTTCGTCCCTCCCCAGTCCTTCCTTTAAACTCCGCCAGCAAACACATTTCCTAAGGCCACGGAAAACTTTTCCCCCCTTCTTTCACCACCAGATAAGGCAAGAAACCGGGTCAGCGGTCGCCACCAGCCGTTCTGCCCTAAGCCGCGGCGAGCACCGCGTGTCCTTACCTGGCAGCCGTGTTCCAGGTGGCTGTCCCACGCGGGTCCTCCGCGCCTCCGGAAATCTCTCGGACCGTCCGGTCAGCTCCACCGAACCCCGGCGTCTCGCAACACGGCGTTTCGAGACGGCGACTGTCCTCAGGGTCGCTCGCGCACCGGAGCCGCCCTTCTCTGCATTGCCCGGCTTCTGGGTGCAAGCGCAGCTGCGGCTCCTCCGGGCGGGTGGAGAGCGCGGGGCTCTCGGCTGCAGCCGACCTGGCCCGCCGTTGCGCTCCCGGGTCCGAGCGCGCTCCGCCCGCGGGCAGCTGCGGCCGCGCGTCACATGCCGCCTCCGGGCAGCAGCCGTGGCACCTGCCCGGGCGACCGCACTGGGGCTCTGCTGGTCCGCCCCCGGGTCCTGCGCGCCCCTGCGCGCCACAGCCCTCTCTGATCTCGCCTTATTTATTTATTAAAAAAATTTTTTTTTTTTACTCTCTGGCTCTCTCTTACTTTCCCCTTCTCGTTCCTTTTCTCTCCTTTTCTTTATCTTCTATTCTTTTTCTCCAAAAGAAGGCAGAAGGCGCTCCAAGTGGGAGGAGATCTGTCCCTCCCTACGAACTCTTTCTCTGCCTGGTGGTGGCGATCGTGGCTACTGCTGCCCCTGTCCTCCTCCCCTTCCTGCTCCTCCAGCGCCTTCTCCTCCTTCTTTCGGTATAAAGCACTAGCTGCCTGCTGGAGCCCCAAACCTGCTCTACTTCTGAGCATGCCCAGTGGCCCTGCGGGCGCCTAGCTGCTCCCCGCGTGCAGGCTTAACTGCTTGGCAGGGGTGAGGGAAGCTGGGTTGAGGGAGATTCTGGGGGCTTTGGGGTGGGATTCCTAGAGGCTGGGCATTGAGCCCGGGCAAGGAGCGTCCACCGACCCAGCGTTGGCTTCACGTGCTCCCTAATTTTGAGCCCTGGTACTTAAAGGGCGGGCTTTGATCAGTTTCATGTTCCCTTTGGAATTTGAAATGGGTTTCCTTCAGTTGCTTCGAAGGGTATGAAGAATGCGATTTCTTGGGTTGAACTTACAGATGAGCAAAAATACATGACCTGGCTGGCAACCTTTCTCGAGGGGACAGTATGGTGTGTGTAGGATTTGAGATTTAGCGAGAATCTGTTTAGACTCTCTTTAGTCTGTTTAGAGCGAAGTAGCCAAGGACGCCTCAGCTTTTTGCTCCCCAGAAGTTTACACTTTAGGAGAAATTAGCAAAGCACCGGTAAAGCACTTTAGCAAAGCACCGTAAAGGACGCGTCCGCGTGCATATACGCATGCGCACATACTTAAAAAAAAACAGAAAAATAAAACGCATAGTCTCGCTAAATAGGCTTGCGCTCTCTCTCTCTCTCTCTCTCTCTCTCTCTCTCTCTCTCTCTCTCTCTCTCTCTCCCTCCGTCTCTCCTTCCCTCCCTCCCTCCCTCCCCCCCCTCCCCCTTACTCTTTCTTTTCCTCCCTTCTCTAGCCCTTCCCTTCCCTGGTCAGCCTTGAGTTCCCACCTTGTTCTTTCTTTCTCCCCCATGTGGTGGGATTTCTGGCAAACCACCTAGCCAGCCTAGCCAGGCTTTTAAATTCATATACAACTCAAGAGGAATGTGAAGCTGGGAGGAGAGGGGATTACTTACTATAGACTACTGTCACCTAACTAAATAAGGACAAAATAGAGAGCTATAACAAGGTACTAGATACTAAGGAGGCTGCCCCACAGTGCTATGTGGCTTTTCCTAAATGCATATAAAGATGATATAACATTCTTATAAAAGCACATGCCTTTTATAACACCAGAACTTGGCAGTCTGAGATAGGAGAGCCCTGATTTCAAATTTAGCTTGGGATAGATAGATACATAGAGTCTATCCGAAAAATAAACAAACAAACAAATTAAGAAAAAAATCCTAAGAAAGGACCAATGCAACAGTGTTCTTAGAGAAAGGAAGCAAGGGGGAAAGGAAAGAAGGAAAAACTAGAGGAAAAGAGGTAATATTGAAGAGTGGGGGAGTGGGGAAGAAGGGAGAGGGGTAAGGCTGAAAATAGTAGGGCAAAGGAAGAATAAGGAGGGGGATCCAAGCAGGAGCAGAGAGAAACAGGATGAGGGAGGGCAGGTGGGCACAATATGAAACAAAACTTCACAATGTTAGAAGAAGCAAAATAATGTTTGATTCTATTTAGGGCTAGAAGGGAAAGAGAAAGGATAAAGACTTGATGTGGAAAAGTTACCAAGGAATAGAGAGGGCAGTAAGCCCAAAGGTTCCCTTTGAGTCCATCTTTTCTGGGAGGAGCAGTCTTTGGGGGAGATACAACTAAACGTTGCTGACAATTACTGCCTTCATGTGTGTTTCAAAGTTTCAAAAATTCAAACTGCATTTCGAAACCATTTGTGTTAAGTACATCAGGGATGAAGAGGCAGCTTGGTTGGTGGAGTGTCTGTTGAGCATGCCTGATGTCCTAAGTTTGATCCCCAGTACTGCCAAAAGCATGGAGGCCCATAACCATAATCACCTTCGGGATGTGGAGTCAGGAGGATCAGGTGTTCAAGGTCATCTTTGACTGCACAGGGAGAAAAAGACCAACCTAGGATACAGGAGACTCTGAGGAAAAAGCAGTTGAATTGCTTTGATCATGTACTTGGCTTTCTCTTGTTGTTATTCCCTGAACAAAGCAGTATAGTAGCTATTGATAGAGCATTTACACTGTGCTTAGTATTGTAAGTAATCAGAGAAGTTTTAAGGATAGATTTGTAAATGATACATTTATGGAACGGTCTTGAACATTTTGGTTTTTGGAATCTGCAAAGGTCTCACACCAGTGTGCCAAAGATATTGATGGAAGGCATATTAACTGGTTAATCATAAGAATAGAAACTAACATTTGTGAGTATACTATATACTGTTGGATGTGAACTTCTTATTTTTTTTTTTTTGACCTCAGAGGCCTTTAATCCAAAGCAAGGGAAAGCTAAGCTAAAAGGATAAGGAATGTATGCATTTTACATGTAAGAGGAGGAACATAGATTCACATGGTCACATTGCCCATTTGCTGGTAGGAGAACAAGTGCCTTCCTTCAATAATATTTGGTGTATCCACAGACAGGGCTCTGTCCATCATGGTTTTCAAAAAGCATCTACATGTGTCTTTTTGTTTGAGGGAAATTCTGAGTAGTTTTCCAAAGAAGTCATGAAATAAACCAGCTGTGACTAGTCAGGAGAGGAAAGGAATTATTCATAATTTTGCAAAAATATCTTACCAGATTAATTTCAATTTTGAGCCCTCCCTGTGTGTGTGCTTCTGTCTTAGTCTCTCTGTCTCTGTCTCTCCATCTCTGTCTGTCTGTCTCTGTGTTTGTGTAAAACTCACCCTTGCTTACATGCATGCATAAGTGACATGTGTCTTATCCTGATTCAAACAATCTTCCCATTTGTCTCTATGAAGAAGACAAATGGAAATTTAATATTTGTGATGAACAAACTACGGACTAACAGTTCAGGTAGAAATGCCCTGAGTTTCTTACTGAACAGATTAAATTTGATTAAAGTAAGGAATTTGTTTCTAAGTTTGATTGCTTATTGTTCAGGAGACCCACTGTTCAAGTGACATGTCAGAGGAATATGTTATATTTACTGGATTTGAAGATAAATTGAGTCAAGGTCAATGCTAATTTGCAATCCATCAAAAACAAGACTCCCATGAATGTTTATCCTTAAATGCTGATCTGAAACAAGGCAGATAAAATGGGGCTGGAATCCATTTCAATATTCTGCATGCATTAAATACATCTTAGATATTTGTTGTCTAAAACAAAACCAATACAAGAAAACTGTAAGATTCATTCAGTTACTAATGGGAGCTCTCTGGTTTATAAATAAGAAAAGTAGCTAATCGTACACTTACCTCCATACTGTAAAAATAACTATAAACTCTGGGAAAACAATACCTCCAGAATAATACCTTTAAACATAAAACACAACCAACATAATGTCATTCATTTTTCTTTATGAAGTATATTTTTTTAAAAAAAATAAAAGAAGTACTGAGAGGTGGAAAGTTCATCAGAAACAGCAGATTTTCTGGGCAGAAGACACACAACCAGAGGGCTGGCCCCTGGCAAGGTGGCTGAGATCTAAGCTGGGAGGTACTCTTGGCATGGACCAACACATGTGTTTCTGGAGAGTGGAAGGAGCTCAGGGTTGAGATGCTGAGATCTGTGAGGCGCCCCCTTAAGTCAAACATTTCAAGGGAACAATAGAATGTGGACTCATCCAATGTGAAAAGACCTGGTGACTACCTTGAGCATTCACTTAAAGATGCCCCTGAAAAAGAAACTTTCTAGATGTGTGGATGCCTATCAAAGAGAAAGGGTAAGAAGGAGATACGTCTAAAGATATCTGGACGTATCTAGGAAGTCTTAGGAAGGTTACAGTTGTTGTCAATGATTTCACCACTGACTAGACTACAACTCTGAAAGTTCACAAGAAAAAGAATCTACAAGCTGGAATCTCTACAAATACAGCCCGCTATACTGGCTTGGAGGTTAAGGACACTTTCTTCTCTTCCAGAAGATCCAAAATTGGCTTCTATCACCTACATTTGCCACCTCACAACTGCCTGTAACTCCAGCTCCAGGGAATCTGATGCCCTCTTCTAGACTTCATAGGTGCCCACACTCATGTATAAACACACAAACACAGGAGCATACACATAAATGAAAATAAATCTTAAAAAAATTTTACCAGGTGTGCAGATGCAGGAAAGTTAGTAAAAAATGAAGGCAAAGAATGATTTACATTTTAGAACTACTAAACAAGTACATTGAAATAAATTTAATTGATAGTTACTTCAATAGTTCTGCAAATGAGAAAACATTCCATGATATGTTAAAATAAATGAAATGAGGGGAAGAGAATGTCGGTCTCCATGTAAGTGACAGAATATTTACCTGGAATGCCCATTATCCTGGGGGTACTTTCTGCTACAGTGAAAAAAAACCCGAGAGATCAAATATTATTGAATTGATACTAGGGAACAATAGCAGATAAAACTAATGGTTTCAAATAAAAGTCAATGCAAAAATATCCAGAGAGCAGAGAGTGGACAGATTGAGAGGACCAGATGTAATGTTTGACGAAATAAGGGCCAGGAACTTCGCATATCTGATGAAAGATACCAACCAAAAAATTCAAGATCAGTGGACCTTAATCAAAGAAAATCACTGCTGAGTCCTTGAGAACTGAATTGCTGAGAGCCAAAGTTAAGAAAGGTTTTAAAGCAGCCACAAGCAAAAGAAACATCGCATTGAAGAGAACAGCATGAATGAACAATGACTTCAACAAAAAAGTCACACCAGGCAGAAAATGACAGACATATTTCAGGTCCTAAATCAAATGAACAAACATAAACTGTCAAACTAGAACCAATGCCCACTGGAGGTAATCTAAAATGTGATGTCAGCCGACAGCTACCAATACAATTAAGTGAAGTGCATTTCTCAAAGTCACAGAAAATGACTGAGATTGAACCATGGAAGTGTAAACCATAGTGGATGGTTCAGAAAGAACTAAATGTAAGACTATAAAAAGGGTATCTTGGAGGCTCAGAAGATGACTCAGTTAGTAAAGTGCTTGTGGCCAAAGAGTGAAGACGTGAATGTGATCCCCAGTACACCCTTAAAAGTGGTTCACACCTATAATCTCTCAGTAATAGTTGGCAGGGAAGCAGACCCCAAGAGCTCCCTGACCAGGAAGTCTAACTCAATAGGCAATCTTAGGGTCAGCGAGAGACCTCATCTAAAGATATGAAGTGAAGAGTCATTGAGGAAGACAGCTGAGATGGAACCTCGGGCCTTTACACACACATGTGGACATATACCCGTGCACTGCAAACACGCACACACTCATAAACACATGTTACAACCTGCTTGTGGAACTGTTTGCATGTGAATCAAATATGGAGCCACAGTGTCACATGGTGAAAATGGGTAAATACAAAATCCTTGCATTTGAAATGTTTTCAGACACGCAGAATTAAGGTTTTGTTTGTTGTTTACATTATCTATGGAAAAATCACACCAAACGGTACAGTAAGATTCAAGAGACAAATGGTAATGTCTGTAAACTGTGCTTGGCCATAGAAGGCAAGAATGAGGGAATCTATGAACAAAGAAGACGTGAGACTAGACCAGTAATCCTAGCGGCTCTGGAAGCCCAGGCAGAATCATTGAGAATTCAAGATCAGTCTGAGCTATAGAGTGAGCTCTAGGCCTAGCTGGCTAACTTAATGAGACCCTGTCTTCCTATTGGGACTGGGAGGTTATCAAATGCCAAAGGAGAAAGTTTACCTAGTATGTGTGAGGTCTTGAGTTTAATCCCCCTCCAAAGGCTTAAGTGGGGCAAATAGGAAACACTAATAAGATGTTAACCTAGAACCCAGCTACATTATTAATCACATTAAATAAACATGCTCACTGAAAGGACAAAAAGAGATGCTATGGACTAGGGATGTAGCTTACTTGGTAGAGATCTTTCCCAGCATAGACAAAACACTGAGCTCCATTCCCAATCCAGTACTCTACAAACTGGATATGGTGTGTATCAGGAAGTAAAGCAGGAGGAACAGAATTTGAAGGTTATCCTTGGCTACATATCAAGTAATGATAGATTGGGCTACATGATCCAAGAGAGGGGAGTGCCTTACCAGTTACCATTTGAATGGAGTCCAGTCTCAGTAGAAACACAGAATTCTGAGCAAATGGCTGTGAAAATCCTACCATGCGATGTGGTATGTTTCAAGGGATGTTTCTCACATTGGTCTAGAGTTTAATGTACTACTCATCAGGAACTAGCTGGTGGATTGATGATCATATGGGATGCATCTTGATGTGAGTGTTTACCAAAATAAACACGGTGTTCTGCTGAATTCTAGGTATAGATGGTTGTGGGCCACCATGGAGGTCCTCTGTGAAAACAGCCAGTGCCCACAGCCACTGAGCCATCTTTCAGTCTCTAGCAGGTGATTTTTTACATATCCATCCCCAACAAAATGTTCTCTTTTTCTAAGTGAGATTGCCAGGCTTTAAGATGAGAAGTTAAACAGAACAATGGCAATATATTTATTTTCTACATTTTTTCTTGCGTATTTACTTATTTTCTTCTCTATATAAAATTTGTTTTTTATTTATGGTGTGTGTGTGTGTGTGTGTGTGTGTGTGTGTGTGTGTGTATGTCAAGGTCAGAGGTCAGTGTCAGAAGTCTATGCTATTGTTCTCCACCTTACTTTTTGAGATAGGTCTCTTTCTTACCCTGGAACTCGCTTATTAGGCCATACTGGCTTGCCATTCAAGTCCTTGGTATCTCCATTTCCATCTTCCACAAGGATTACAGGCTTGTGCTACAGCAAATATTGTTTTGTACGGGTGTTAAGGATCTAAACTCAGGCCCTCATGCTTTCATAGCAAGCGCTTCATGTGCTGAGCCCTCATCTCAAGCCCTGTATCTACTCCTTTTAAAGTACTCATTGGAGTTTTTTAAATAATAGGTACCACCTGGGGGATTCCAGGTATACCCATGATCTCAAAAATACAGGGTGTGGCTGTCTTTGAAGACTCAGAGGTCCTGAATGACTCAAATTTGAAAAAAATTATACTCCTTCCTTCCTTACTCCCTCCCTCCCTCTCTCCCTCCTTTCCTTCCCTCTCCTTCCTTCCTTCCTTCCTTCCTTCCTTCCTTCCTTCCTTCCTTCCTTCCTATCTTCCTTGTGCCACATCAAGAGGTTTATTTTAACCTCTGACATTAGGAACTCATCTTGTAAGGGATAAAACTAGTCCACAGAAAACATGGACATCTTGTTGAATGGGCAGCCAAGAAGACACAGCAGTGGGCAGATTCATACTCAGTTTTGCATAATCTTAGAAACCACATAGTGGGTATTTCTCCTTAGAAATAAAGCCATCCAAGCAATAGGGACAGTCATTCTTAGGTGACCAAATAAGTGAAGAGCCTCTTTATTATCCTTGCATCAATCTTATTGTCATAACACTTTTTAAGCATGTGTATCATCTACCTTGAATTATCTGTGGTGTAAATTTTAATTCTAGAATTGCTTTCTTGACATCCCAGGAGATTAGAAATTTATATGCCCCCGAACAGGGGAGGCAAGGCACATGAAACGAACACAACAGAAGCCAAAGTAGGACATAGCTAGCTTAGAAATTGGGGGCCGGAGAGATGACTTGTTTGGTAGAACGCCAGATGTTCCTACAAGGAAGCTTGAGTTTAGATTCCCCCTGTGCCCATGTTAAACAGGGCTGAGGAGCTGGAGAGATGGCACAGCAGTAGAGTACTTTGCCATGTATCCAGAGAACCAGACTTCAGTCCCCAGCACACCTGTGCGGTGGCTAGCAGTCATTGCCAACTTCAGTTTCAGGTGATCCAGCACCATTTTCTGGCCCCTGCAGGCATGCTTGCACATGCACAGAGAGAAGGGAAGGGAGGGAGAGAGAAAAAGAGATTGCATGTCCTTGTTAAAATACTATATAATTAATTAAACAACCACATGTAGGCATATACATTACTCTTGCTTCCCTGATGAATTATTAATGGTTACCATTAAGAGCTAATTACATGTCATTAAATATATGGGCTAATGCCTTTACAGCTTTGCATCATGTGGACCATGTTAAAATGCCTTGTTCACCTGTGAAATCATGCGTCCCCAGAGGAAAAGTGTCCATTCTGCCAGACTTGTCGAAGTGTGTGTTTCCCTTCTCTGAGAGTTTGGTCCCTGAGTCAAGGTGACATTGTGAGCAGTCCACACTTTCTCTCTCTCTCGCTTTAAGACAGGTTCTTCCATAGCTCAGCCTGGCTTCAAACTTGCTTCATAGCCAAAGGTGACCTCCTGCTTCTCCTGCTTCCACTTCCCATGTGCTGATATCACAGGCATGTGCTGCCAAGCTAGGGTCACTTTTTCAGATATCTGTAATTTTTATTTATCACAAATAGGCAATAATTCAGGTAATAACAGTTTCTAATATTGTTGCATGCACTTTTTATTTAAATTTATGTTTATAGGTGTTTTGCCTGAAGGTATGTCTATGTACCATGTACATGCTTGGTATCCATGGAGGCCAGAAGAGAGTTTCAGATCTCATGGACCTGGAGTTACAAATAGTTGTGAGTCACCATGTGGATGTTGAGACAAGAATCCAGGTCCTTTGTAAGAGCAGCTAGTGTTCTTAACATTTGTGTCTTCTGTCTAGCCCCTGGAGTTATATTTAAAAATTAAATAGTCAAACAGTTCTAAAACAGTTTAAATTAAGAGTTATATTTATATAGGGACACTGGAGACAGCTGTGACAATACCTGTTTGTTACTGTGGTCATGACTGCCTTCTGCTATGTTCAAGCCAGATTTTTGACCCTTATCTGAGCCTACTATCTATTTCTGTATTTGTGCTTCTAGATTGTCAA